>NW_023614823.1:0-60001 GCF_013339695.2 Rhipicephalus sanguineus
CTTTGAAATTCCGTGGCATCACCATCGGTGATTTCGGCGGGATATTTAAACGTGAAACTTTTGACACTGAATTTCTCACTTATTGATAAAGCTGTGGTGGTGTAATTAGTGACACTCGAGTTTTCACAGTATAATTCATCAGTCTAAACTAATTTATTGTTTCACTTTAGCGTCCCTTTTTTTCATCATCCACTCTCACTGAAGCTTTCTCAGCACAGTGCTTGATGGGCTTCTGGTCATAAATCACATAGTTCGGAAATTTTTAACGCACGTATAAAAGCAACCCAGTATGTATATCGACTCCGCGTTCTCAGTTAAAACACGTTAAACACAAACAGTCTGTCTCTGTTCACTCGACATGCTTCTGAGTTGAAGTACGTGAGAAGGCTACAGCATAAGGTATTTAGAGGAAAGCAAAAGAAAAAAGAAACACCGGGGCCGTGAAATTCACATTTTCATTTTGCAGTATATATGGAACGATGCCAACTGGCCTAAGGACAACAGTAATTGACTGTGAACAGGCATCATATAGTTTTTTTGCTGTGTCCGTTTCATATAGCTAGGACGGAAAACCCACTCGTGAGCCGACTCACTCATACCGACTACGACTCAGATCGAGTTGAGAGTCCGAGTCAGTTCGGGTGAGTAATATTTTGGCGAATCTGAGTCCGTGTGAGTCCGGCTGAAAAAAATTTCCGCGAGTCTGAGTCCAAGTGAGCCCAAGACACAGTCTGTGTGAGCTCCACATATTTTGCCGCACTATGGCCCCAACTATTCAACGTTAGCACTACTACCAGCCTTATGTCTGCTCACGTTTACGCTCACGTCTACTCGCACATACTGCAACGTACTAGCGTTCAAACACCACCTCACTATTTATTTATCAGAGGCGTGAGTTAATTACCGAAGGAAGAAGGGGTGCCTTTTGACCTCCCCCGGCACTTTTATGCAGAAATTTCTGATAAAAATATTTCGTGCGAGTCCTGTCTTTCATAAAATTTTTCTTACTGGATTGCAACCACTGATAAATGATATTTGAAGGTACGTGATCAAAAGGCACCACGTAGAGCACCGATTATGTGACGTATTGGCATTAGACAGCAATGACACCATGATTGGAAAAGGCTCATGAAAAAGGTTAAATGATCGAAAAAGGTTCAAAAAGACTCATGAGTACGCTAACACACTGATGAGGCAACTCACTCAGACTCAATAATAAGATTAATTGTTGGGGTTTCACCTCCCAAAACCACGATATGATTATCAGAGACGCCGTAGTGGAGGTCTCCGGAAATTTCGACCATCTGGTGTTCTTTAACGTGCACCTAAATCTAAGTACACGACCCTCAAGCATTTTCGCCTCCATCGAAAATGCAGCCTCCGCGGCCGGGATTCGATCCCGCGGCCTTCGGGTAAGCAGTCGAGCACCATAACCACTAGACCACCGTGCCAGGTCACTGAGACTCAAATCGGGCCATGACTGAGTCTGAGTCCGAGTGAGTAATATTTTGGCGAGTCTGACGAGTGAGTCCGGTTGAGCAAAATTTTTATGTGTCTGAGTCCGAGTGAGCCCTAGGCGCAATATATATTGCTTGAGTGGGTCTGAGTGAGTTTCACATTTTTTGCGGACCTATGGACAGTTTGTTACCGACAAAAGTGCATTAAAGGATATGGCCGGTGCAATGCAACGTATCCTTTCTTCGCAATAACTATACGCTTAATAACACGGCATGATACCAAGTCTATCACCAGAGTTTCATGCTCAGTCTATAAGCCACGCTTCAGTCGCGCTCCGTCAAAATTTACCAGGAAACAGTTAATAATAATGGCTGGGGTTTTACATCGCAAAACCACAATTTGATTATGAGGGATGCCGTAGCGCCGGGCTCTGGAAATTTCGACCACCTGGGGTTGTTTAATGTGCACATGAATCGAAGTATCCAGGCCTCTAGCATTTCGCCTCCATCCAAATGTGGCCGCTGCGGCCGGGATTCGATCCCGCAACCTTCGGGTAAACAATCGAGAACCATAACTATACTAGACCACCATTATGGGTTCAGCAACCAGTTAATAATGCAACAAATCTATTTTTCTCCCGTGCTTGACAGGCTTATTCAAAATGCATGAACGATCCGTTCAACAGACAGAGAGCAGCGTGAAATGTGTGTGCTACGTTGTTTTCAATGTCCATGATCACAGCGAATCGAAAAGTTGGTATACTGTCGCATGAGAGCTTGCCTGGGAAACTTCGCGTAAGTTGCTGCAGAAACGAGTGTCGTTCGAGGGGACGAGTTTATTGCGACCAACTTTATGCAACCAGTACGTCATTCTTTATGTTCTTCCAGCACGTAATGCATAAAGAAAAGTGCGAGCTTAGAACACATATGCAGGGTGTTTTTTTTTTTAAATACAGATTTTTAATAAAAATTCTATGGCAGCCAGGCTCCTGTTGTTTTCGCACGGGAACTGTATGTTGAGGCAGAAATACTTTGGCGCAACTAAAATAACATTGCCGCGACGAAATAAATTAATGAAAAGTTGTTAACTTTCTAGTTATTCAATTGAGGGCAGTCATTTATATGATAAAGTTGTAGTGCGCGCCATTTTATGGCAAACCCGTTTTTTCAAAATCACGAAAGCTGCACATAGTTCGACATATTCATCATGAAATTTTAAGGGCGATATCAAAACTGACGGCGCCCAGAGCACAGGAAACACGCTGTTTTTTTTTACGCAAGACCGGAACTAGACATGAAAAGAAAGTGACGATGCTTGTATCAATGCGCGCCGAAGCAGCATCTGGTAAAGGAAATCCGCAACCATTCCGAAATACACAAGTAAACAGCTTATTCTTTGGGCGCAATGCGTGATGCGTATCTGTTTCTTCCGTGGACTATAAACGGGTGCGAAGAGCTGTTTCTCCGTCTGCGAATAGAAGCGCTGCAGTGGCTGCCTCTCAGTTTTATGCTGCATCGTAGAAAGAAACGGTTCATATCGTGGCTTTCTTGAGCACAGCTCGAAAGAAATAGCTAACTTCTTTAAGAACGGTAAAAGCGCACTGAAGACGACGACACAACGAAAGAACACACAGGCTATGTGTGTGCGTGTGTGTCCGTTCCTTAGTTGTGTCATCGTCTGCAGTGCGCTTTTACCGTTCTCAAAAATGAACTACTGCCGTACCCATATTGCCAGTGGTGAAATAGATAAGCACTAAACACCAGAAGCAAAGGTAAAGGCGATCCGCTGGTGAAAGTAGGTGATTTGCCGCTTTTAAGGAAAAGATACGGCCACGACGCACCTTTATTTCGTCACTTCCTTGTCGCGGGCAGTTCCGGTCTGACGTAACAGAGTGGTCGCGTTTCGAGCGTGCCCGGCGCAATTAGTTTCGATGTCGCTCTGAAAATTCGATGACGCACACATCTCGAATTACGCGAAACTTTCGTGGTTTCTAAAAACTGGGTATGCCATAAATTGTCCTGCAGTACAACTTTATAACGTAAACAATTGCCCCCAAGTCGACTAATTAACGAAATTTTTAATTAAGAGCAACAGTATCATTTCAGCTAGGGCAATGTATTTTCGCCTCAACGTAGAGTTCGTGTGCGAAAACGACAGGAGCCTTACTGTCATAGTATTAAAAGCGAACCTGTTCTAGCTCGGCGTAATGTCGTGACCCAAAAACTATCATCATCACGAACGGATATGTGTCACAGAAATTGGGCAAATTGCGCCGATTAAACTTGTACGGCATATAGAAAGGGGGTGACAGAAAGCGAGAAAGAAAGAGACGGAAGGAAAAGAGACAAAATCTTGGCCAAAAAATCCCTCACGATACGGCGGGATTCGAACCTGCGCACCCACGACCCGAAGGCAAGAGTCTTAACCACTCGGCTATCCAGGCACGCTGACAGGGCATAGGGTAGCCTTGTACAGTATCGTAGAGCAAGGGGGTAGGAAGGAGAAGTCAGGGTGAGGGTGCATGAAGAGGAGGGAAAGGAGGAGGGGAGAGAGAAAAGCACAACACGTATAGAATGAGAAAGAGAGAAAGAGACAAAGAAATGGAGTAAGTGAAAGAAAGAGAGAATCAAAGAGAGAAAAAGATAGAGAACGCAAGCGAGAAATAGAGAGTGAGACAAAGAAAAAGAGAAACAAGGGAGAGAGAGAGAGAAATAAATAGAAATAGAGACAAAAAAGACTGTAGTGGCTTAGCTCGGCTATGCCAGGATATACGTAGCGTGAGCTAAGGTTCAGCTGATTATTTTTTGGCTCTCCTGGTTGTCTAGGATTAGCTTGATTATCATGCTTACTGCTGCTTCAATGACACACACATGGTGTACGCATATGTGACACGTATATTTATTTTTTGCTCAACGCCATTTCTCTATTGCCACAAAGACGGCTCGGTGATCAGTGTAGTAACACGCTACCGTGTAGTAACACGCAACGCCGGCGTTGCGCCGGGCGTTGGGGCCATAGAGACGGCAGCGTCTCGTGCCCGGTCAGCACCACCTATAGACAAGAGAAGGCGGTGACGTCACAGACCTTGCCCGACGGAGAGGGACGCTATCGCCCGTGGCGCAGTTTGCGCGTTCATGCAGCAGTGGACGCACTCGGTCAGTCGACGCTGCACACGCGACAGGGACGCAATCAGCCCGCCCGCAGCCACGGGCTCATGGCGTTAGTGTTTTCCAGCGTTCCGGTGCGCCAGTTGTGTGACATCACTGCTCCTCGCGCATGCGCAGCACGGCTCTTGTACGCACACGCGACACCGCTCCGGCTCGGCCAGTGTAGCTAACGCTACCAAAATAAATAAATAAAAAATAAAAGCGGGAAGTTTGTACTGAGTCGCAAAAAGCTTTGTACAGCGAAGATGGTCGATCCTGAAGCAAAACCTATTTAAAACATATCAAAACCTACTCACAAAATATCAAAACCTAGTTACAACATATCAAAACCTAGTTACAACATATCAAAACCTACTTACAACATATTAAAACCTAGCTACAATATATTAAATCTACCAAGAACCAGTTACAACACAGCAACAACCGGGGATAGCCTTAACACTTGAGGATCAAGAAGCTTCGCTGTGCCAAGCTTTGCACGACTTCGTGCTAACTTCCCGCTTCTTTGTTTTGAAAAAATAAATAAATAAAACTATTGTCCAAAACAAAACCGCATAAAGCCGTCCGGCAGTGTACAGTGAAGGACACTTTTTGCGAGAGGGCGTAGAACAATGTAGTTCTTGGCAGGAGCGTAGCCAGGGGGGGGGGGTGTTCAAACCCATCCCGAAAATTTTCAATTTTCCTTGCGTATATATACACGCACATACAAACGCACGCACGAACATACATCTTTAAGGTATGGTTGAACCCATCCCCCCTCCTCCGAAAAAAATTTCTGGCTACGCCCCTGGTCCTTGGGTACAAGAAGCACGAGTTCCCACGGCCAGCGTCGCAGCTCATACGAAGCCTTTTAGGTATCGGAGACCAGACACAAACTGGGCTCAACGTCCACGCTTGGAGAATGCGAATATATCTTAACCATACGATTGTGTTGTACCCACCAGGGGCGTAGCCAGGGGGGGGGGGTTGGGGGAGTTCAACCCCCCCCCCGATATTTTTCAGTTTTGCTTGCGCATACATACACGTACACATACAAACGCACGCACGAACATACTAAAGTATGGTTGAACCCCCCCCCCCCCCCCGAGAAAAATTTCTGGCTACGCCCCTGGTACCCACGGTGCAAAACAAGCGTAAAAGGAGAACGCATTCTACGAAGGCGTCGTTGAACATCGTGGTAGTAAAATCAAATGGCGTCTCTGGGACGAAGTAAATTTGACATGGGGGATTGTACACTTAAGAAAAATTTAAATTGCGAGAATTTAATTCCAATCTCGCGTTAAGGTGGTCGCAGGTTACGCGTTTTGCGAGGTCGTTCCAGACGCCGACGAACGCTTGAAAGGAGAAAGAGACGGCGATGCCGCCCCAAAAGCAGCGTTCCACGAAAGGCCGCAACCTACATAAAAGCTCTCCGCACTTTTGATCGCGATCGGGCCTGATCCGGATCGAATTTCTTGATCACGTTTGGCTTCCTTACGAAAGCTGCGGAAGGGAGTTAATCATTGTTAAGCATTTTTATCAGGATCGGACTTAATTGCGATCAGCAGTGCACCGTGTGACACCGGTGTAGGACAACTCCCACGGGAGATTCTACTTGGATTATTTTTAGCGGATTATCCCTGTAATCAGTACGTATGTCTGCCCAGGACGAACGTAAGCTATCACGTTTATGCTTATTGAAATGCTAAAGATGGTGGCCGCTACAATGTCAATGCAAATGATCCTAACGCATTGCACAAAAGCACGCAATGACGTTCCAAACATGCATGCGCCAAGAACGCCTGCCGCGTCTACGCTGCGTCGGCAGTCGTAGCAATCGTCTCAGTCGTCTGAGAAAGAAACCGATCGAAAGCACTTACTACAATGAGTAGACACGTACCATTAGTAGCAGCTGCGCTCGTCCACATTCACCAAGTGAAGAGTAACGAAGTGCGGTTGTAGAAATCTAGGCACATTCAGCCTCGCCTCTTCCTTGATGCTCAGCCACGGATACAAGAGGCACAAGTGACTCGACGCCCTTCCCAGAAGCTCCATGCTTCTGATAGATCGAAACGACGAATTATCGCAGAACGTAAGGCAGCACGGCTCTACACGTGTAACACGAGAAGCCGGCATTCGACACGCGTTCTTTCGAACGACAAGGTAGACGAGGAGCGCGCGCGCACGAGCGATGCATGGCACGTGATGCATGGCACAGTCGCCGGTGGCTCTGCTTGGCTTGACTGCGTTTGGCTCGCCGCGAGACAACCACAATCAACTTTATCTTTAGCGCTCAAACCGGAGAAGATGCTAAGCATTGCATATTAGTTTAAAGAATAATTAACTGAAATTAAACTGAAACTATATTCCGAATAATTCAGTTTTCGCGCTAGTTTATTTCTCCTCACGTCACCGAAGGGCGCGCCCTTTTCGGTTTCGTTTCGGTGCCCTACCAAAGTTATCAATTGACGATCGCTGGTACTACTCCCAAATGGCGAAAGTGTAAACGATAACATTTATCCGATTTTGCTTATCAAAACGAAGCTGATACGCCTACCCCGCTAAAGTTCTCAGCTCGCTTTGCCGCAGCGTGCAGCGACTACGCTCGCGACGTCCTGCTGGAAGAAAACAGACACGAGGACCCATTGCTCCAGTGTCACTCCGCACATTTTCAGGTCAATTATTTGCCGCTGCAGCAGCGTTCCGACAGTAGCAGCTGCCGTAGTGAAACTGAAGAGCACGCTGGAGGTGTGTGACACACGTGGTAATTTAATCACACAGCTCCACGCCTTTCCACAATCAAATATGCACGGGTCTGATTTCGCTCGCCAAATACACCACCGCGAGCAATGGAATCACGCGCGTTAGTATGCATTAGTGGAAAGAACGGAAGTCTCCGTATCTACCTTTTCTAGAGCTGTTGAATACCGTTAACTGCCTTTAGTTGGGGGGGGGGGGGGGGCTGTCATGTACATAGGCCTTGGTGTGTTCTAAATCGTACTACGGTGAAACCTGGGGAAGTGCGTAGAACGGGCAAGGCAGCGATTCCCTTGGCAATCGCACGCTTGCCACTGACTCGGCAATCGCGAGCTCGCCCAGGCGGTGGCGCCCTCTCTTGCGTGGCGCGGGTCATATGAAACAGGGTTGGAACGCCAGTAGCCAGATGTTTCAGAAGCGTTTTCTTGGTTATTTCAGCAGTTTAAATTATTTTACACCTTGTTAGTTTATTTTGTACTTGTTGTGAGCACTGTTAGCCTTGTTAGGGTGGCTAGCCTTGTTTTAGGCCTGACCATGCTACTGTAGATGGACTGAGGTTGGACGACAAGCCCAGCTTCTGGAGTCCTATGCACATAAAAAAAAGAAGAAAAAAAAATCCCAGATTACGTTTGGGTGCTGCTGAGGTACTTTCTGGCATGTAGCTGTGTGACGCGTTTAGAAAAGCTACGAAGTACTCCTAAGGTCCAGGGTATAGTGCTACATGTCCTGCCACGCTATGCTTTTCATGCGCGCGCATATAAAGTGCTTGGAAGGGATACGGTGGTGAGAGGTCACGTGATGCAAGTAAGCGAATCGCATTGGCGGCTCGGAAGACAGACGCGAAACGGAGAAATCTTTCCTGTGACTGAAAAGGTGAGCCGGAGGGGCGGAGGCAGTGCTGCGCGCGTGGATGACAGGCGCCCTTTGCGATGATGGGCAAGACTTCTGGTACGCCCAAGGAAGAAGCCGCTCGTCGCTAGCGGCACCGGGAGTTGGCACGAGAGCGCTTGGCTGTTTCGACAGCTTTCACTGCGTGGAACTGGCTTTACTTTTTAAAGAAGATTTTGCATCGAATGTAGAGGTTTCACACACACACACACACACACACACACACACACACACACACACACACACACACACACACACACACACACACACACACACACACACACACACACACACACACACACACACACACACACACACACACGCACACGCACACACACACACACACACACACACACAGGGGTGGAACAGCTGCGCCATCCTGCGCCGAACCACCCCCCTGTTGCGCTAAACTCATTTATCAGTGCCGTATTGCGCCGCAGCACCCTAGTATGCCGCAAGGTGCGACAGCCATCAAGCCCCGTGCCTGAAAACGTAGCTAGACATCGCGTTTTCGGTTTCATCGAAACTGTTATAGTTTCGGTTTCATCAAAGCTGTGATCGGCTATGGAGGTTGGCTCAACAGGCACCACGCGGCACCGAAAAAAAAAAAGAAAGGAAAAGAGAACGGAGGTTTCACAAGTGTTGGGACCAAGCGCAGTCTTTTTCTTTAAAGACAGCGCACAAAAGACAGGAATGATCTTTTGTGTCCAATACTGCATAGTGCCGCAATAACAAAACGCCAGAATTATTTTGCAGTTCTGGAGATGTTTAACTTAGAAGAAAACCTACAGGATATGAACATATTTCTCCAAGCATTGTACTACCTAGCCCGACAGCGGCCATTGGGAGACAAACTATATAAAACAGAACAAAAAGGACAACACGAACGTGTGTACAGCGGTCCATTTTTTAACCTGAACGCGCGAGCGTTGACCGCCGAGCCGATAAGCGCCGAATTACGGAGCGCAGTGGGGAAATGAACGAGAATACGTGCATGCGCACAGTGAACAGTCCGGTGCAGCTTCGTCTGTCAGGCTGTTATGTGAAACGGACTTAACACCCCCTGCTTTTTTGTCCTGTTTTTTTGTTTGCACTGGCAGATTTATTTTATGCCTGAGGAAAGCGCTGCGTGAACCACAGAAGAAAAAAAAATGCTCATACGCACGTAATATAATCAGTCGGGTGTTATCACATCCCATCCATCTCACGCGTGACCACGTGGCCTTTTTTAACAGCGAAGCTGTTTAGTAAATCGTTCCTTGTCCAGCGAACCAAAAAACTATCATCATCATAAACGAGTATGTGCCACAGAAATTTGGTAAATCCCACTACTCGCAACATGGTCCACTAAAAATGAAGAAGGCAACACAGTTAGCCCAACAAAAAGAAAGAGAGAGAGAGAGAAAGATAATAAACGCATAGCATAGCCTTAAATAGTATAGTATAGCAAGGAGGGTGAGAAAGGGAAGGGAGGGTGAGGAGGAGAGAAAGACATCTAGAAAGTGATAGAAAGAGAGATAGATAGAAAAACAGGCACAAAAAAGAGATAGAAACAAGAGAGCAAGACAGAAAGAGAGAAATATAGAGAAACAAAGAACGAGAGAGAGGGAAACAGAGAGAGAGAGCAAAGCTAGAAAGAAAGAGGAAGCGAGAAATAGAGAGAGAGAAAGGGAAAAAAGATAGAAAGAGCGAAAAAGAGAAAAAAAATATGGATGGTGAGAGAAAGAAAGAAAAAGGACCAATGATAAAAAAGAGAGAGGAAAAAACAGAGAGACATGGAGAAAGAGAAGGAAAGAGAAAAATAAATAGAAACAAGGAATGCCACTCAGCACCGCTCTTCCTTCAGGCTTGTCACCACTGGTGCGAAGCTGTCTTTTTTTGTATAACTTGATGACAGCGTTCAGAAAAGAAGTAAGAGAAAAGAAACTTGAAGTATCCTTTCGCATAAGAGCATGGTCCAAGAAACTTCGCGTAAGTTGCTCCAGAAACGAGGGTCCTTCGAGGGGGCGAGTTCTTTGCGGCCAAAAACTCTATGCAGCCACGCATAACGCCGTTCTTTGACATTTTTCCCGCACGGTGTGCAAAAAAAAAATTACCACATTACATTTGGGTGCTGCTCAGGTACTTGGTTCATCTGCATGACGCGCTTAGGAAAACTACGAAATACTCCTGAGGTCCACGGTAGTGCTAAATGTCCAGCCACGCTATGCGTTCACCGCGCGCGCATCCAAAGCGCTTGGAAGGGATATGGCGGTGAGAGGTCACGTGATGCAAGTAAGCCAAGCGCATCGGCCGCGGCGCGCGGAAGACAGATGCGAAACTCGGAAATCATTTCCAGGGATTCTGAAAAGGCACGCTGGAGGGGCGGAGGCCGCGCTGGACGCTAGGAGTACAGGTGCCTTTTTCCAAGATGGGCAACACTTCTTGTACTCCCGAAGAAGAAGACGCTCGTTCCGGTACAGTAGACTAGAGAACCTTCTAGAACACTGTAGTCGCGGGCGTCAACGGGAGTTGGAAGGAGAGCGCTTCGCTATTTCGACAGCTTTCGTTGCGCGCAACTGGGTTTACTTTCTTTAGGCAATGGAGATCTTGCGTCTAATGTAGGGGGTTTCACGCAGAAATTGTGTACAAAAGCACAATAAAAATGCAGCAAAATTGGCGATGCAGTTTTTATAGCCCCCGCCAGAAGACGAAAACCGCACGGAAGAAGATGGCTTTAAAAATTGTTGGGGTTTGACGTCCTAGAACCACGATATGATTATGAGGGACGCCGTGGTGGAGAGCTCCGGTAATTTCGACCACCTTTAACGCGCACCTAAGTACACAGGCCTCAAGCATTTTCGCCTCCATAGAAAATACGGTCGCCGAGGCCGGGATTCGATCCTTTGGGTCGGCAGCCAAGCACTATAACCACTAGACCACCGTGACAGATGAAGATTCTGATTTGTAGGTTTCCCAAGGGACTCGAACACTTTCCTTTCCTGCAGGGCATCGAGTGCTCTTTGACATAGACGTGCGCGGGGTTCCCCTTCAGAAAGGGCAAAGGTTCATCGCAGCCCTCCCCCCCACCCTACAAGGTGACTAACCCCCCCACCCCCCCACCCCCCGCACTACCCGGGCACATGCCTATGCTCCCCGATCCGTCTAACTCTAGCGTAATATGCCGCGCAAAGCGGAGGGTTGGTATCTCCGCCCTCAATGTCACGCAGGGACGGTCGTGACGTCACTGCGTGAGAACATAAACGGGGCACTTTCTGATGCGCGTTGAAATTTCCAAGGAGGCCCACTCACCGATGAAGATCTGGATGCGCCGCGGCAGCAGCGGTATGATGACTTCCTGATGACACAGGGAGAACAGACTGCGTAGCCAACACCTAAGGTTATTTCCAGCTACATAATTGATCGTCATAACGTCAACTATAGTCGGATACAAGACAGGAGAGGCCCCGCCCAGACGACCGAAGCGCGGCAGCCGATCGCCTGCGCGACTAAAGAAATAGTCCCTTTCGTGCACGCGCCGATGTTCTCCGAAGGCGGAGCCACCGGCCATCCCGCTCATGACGTCAGTCCCGAGTGCGCGCCCATGGGTGCAGGCTTGTGTTCATCCGCCTTTGAGGAGGAAATGCCGCTGCCTTCTAAAGTTGTATGACACCCACTGTGGGGTATTGGACAAGAAGGGCGGTTTTATAACTTTATAGAAAATTTAATAATAGGGTAATATAAAGAATAGATATGCGAATTAAAGACGAAGTTTAGGTGCTCATAACAAGCAGAAAAAAATACTTTTATCAGAAACTTAATAACCATAAATAAATACCAACGTTTTGTTGTGATGTGGCTTTTCTCTCTTGACCTTAGTATGATGGCTGATACCCACTACAGGGGATTAGCCAAGTGCATGATGCATTTTCCCGTTAGGTTCTATAGACTAACGCCACTCGGCTACTATAGTTATATATATCTAAATAATATATATTAATCTATGTCAAATTATCACTAATGTTTAAGGCCGGCAGAATTTAGCAAGGCATTCTTTTAAACTCTACATAAGAAATTTGCTGTATCCTAGACTAGAGGCCACATACCAAAGAATAACTGGTTATATTTTAGTGGCACGCATATAGTTCCCTAGAAACTCTAGAGAGTTCTAGGCGACACCATAGAGTTTAGAAAACCTATCGTGGCACGAGTACCGATCGAGGGACACTCTTGCTTACCTCCGAAGGACTTACGGTCGAGCTCTTACTTCTGGTTTTCCGAATATTCATAAAAAGTTTTCTAAAAATATATAAATCGACGGTTCTGGTTCAAGTCAAGGACTATACTGGATACATATGATATCGGAGCATAACTTTACTTAAAATAAGGGCTAATTAACTGTCACAATAACGAATGAAAAGTAACTAAATTCATTGAAAGGAGAAAGCAAACTGTATTCGCAACTCCAGAAAACGTTTTGTGTGTTGGCAACACTGGTCGAAAAAGCAAAGATGGCTACGATTAACAGGGTCAGCGCGGCACTTTCGCTACACTGTACTTTCGCTTGGCGCTGTGTTGAAGTTTCTAGATTGTGGCGTTGGATCGCGTTGTTTCGTCGAAGGTGAAAGGGTGCTGGCTGCAGATCACCTTATTTTAATTGGCATAAAGACTTTCACTGGCGAAACAGCGGAGATAACTGCGCTGTGCGTACAAACATCGAGCCTCTTCGGTGAGCCGCATCAGATTTTCTTTAAGCTGAAGAACCTGTCGAGCGAGCCCGAAGTTGAAGAAGGCAAGTGCTCGTGTGTAGCGGGCCTCTCCGAAAGGTGCAAGCACTTGTGCGCGGCGTTGCTGCACTGCTACAGGTAAGCCCTTCACTGTTTTCGAGGTAACTGCGCCGCGACTCGTGTTGCAGATTGCATGTATCCCATTGAGTTCCGTTGTCCCGTCAAAATCTGAACACGCATGCTTGAACACACTTGATTACTGAATGGAGCTATGTCTGGGACATTGTATGTCGGGGTAAAGAAAATCGTAGTTTTGCTTGGAAGTAGGAGTGCACCTTTCTCTTCGTTCGCCGATCCATGTTATAAGGTTTGTAATAAATAAGGTCATGTCCGTCCGAAGACTCGCTTGTTCGTTTGGCAGTACGCAGTAATCGAAGCAGTGCCCGGGCTTGGGAACACAGCAGACGCTTGCATCACGCAAAGTTCTCAAACCCCCGTGCGAGACATCAGTTTCAACGAAATGCTACGCTATTTCAGCAGATCCATGTTTTTCTGATCACTTACTAAATAGAAAATTGATGTGAATGGGCCTGGAAGTGGATGAAGGAGTTGGCTAAAATATAACTAAAGTAATGTGCTTGGTTCATTCTGGTGAAATTTTGCTTTTAAAAGCTTTGTAATTTGCTAGTACTAAATAAGTTGAGTTACAGAAAACAGTCAGTGTGCCATTTGTATATTGCCTATTTTTATATTTTTTCAATTCATATTTCTAACATGGCTTGAACAACAAATGCTCATGACGGAAATCCGCACAATTTTTTTATAGATGGCCAGCTTAGTTAAAGCTGTAGCAGGCGTCTTTAAAAAAACACCTCATGAAACACTGAATTATGTCAGTAACAAATGAGTGTTGGCTGAGTGAACTTCTTTTGCAGTACTATGTAAAACAGAATTGCTATTTTCAGAGCTGGCCTGCAGTCTCTTCAGCACTTGAGCTGCACAGACTTGGAGTGTTCGTGGGCAACAAAGAAGAAAGATGTTCAGCGCTCCTATGCCCCAGTGCCACTGCAAGAATTTTGTCACGTGAAGAGAGACCTAACTGCCGTGATCTCTGCGGATCAGTTGCAGAAAATTGGTGAGCAGTTACGCAAGGCTGCTCCAGAGTCTGCGATTGAGACCCACAGGTAAGGTGCTCACTCCATTTCGGCAAATAAAGGCTGAAAGTAAGACTGAGTCATAATGAAGTAGTTATGTGCTACTTAGAACTCCCTCATTCACGAACACATTCATAGATGTGCACACAAGAGGGCAGAGGGGCTGACTGCCCCCCCCCCCCCCCCCAGTCCCAGTCAGCCCCACATCTTTAATCAGTCGGACATGTCCAGTCATTGTTTAATGTGCAGGGTTATGGAAATGCAAGTTTTTTATAGTAGTGGCAGCCGGGGGGACGTTTTATTGCAGGAACCGTGTACTTCCTACCTGTCCCTCAGAACGCCATGAACCAAAGGCAGGTCATTCTGAGCATCACGTCATTGTTTCATTTGCCTTTCTGCATGCATTGCGAAGCTTGTTTTGTTTTGGACTTGTCCGATGGGGGAGGGAGGCACTACTGTGAAACTTTGCCCCCCCCCCCCCCTAATGGAGAACCCTGCGCATGCCTATGCACACATCCACACGTGGATATACTCAAGACCACTACCCACAAATGAGTATGTGCATATGGGGATGTGTGTGTGAATGAGTGAGTACTAAGTTGCACCTAACGCAACTTAGTGCCACCAACTAGTGCAACAGCAATTTCTGGAGGATCGAAAGGTGGGCCAGTTGGTAATTCATTTTCTTCGTTCAGCGAACTGGGAGCGCGGAAAATACACAACGGACGAAGCGAGGAACCACACAAGACGAGCGCTCACTAACAACTGATTTATTTTCCACATCGGAAGGACACATATACACACAAATTGCGCATGCCAAGAAAGATTATGACGACGGCATGAATAGCATGCGAAGCGTATGATCAAGGCACATGTCTAACGGTTATCTAGGTAGCTCAATTCACAGTCATGCAGTGACAGGGAAGGATGACTTATACAGTGATCTGTATTCCTGGAAATGTGATATGCTTCAGATATTTCGCGCGTAGTTTGATGAGGATGCCGGAACAACACTACCGTATTCTCAAACAGAGGTTGGCACTTGCACGAAAAGCAATGTGACGCTAAATGGGAGTAAGGTGTATTCTTCAACGAGCTTTTGTGTTCTCTGAGACGCACGTTCACACATCGGCCGGTTTGGCCAATGTACATACGTCCACAAGAAAGGGGTATCTTATATACCACTCCGGTGTTGCACTTAACAAACTTGTTTGCATGTTTCTGGAGGCATCTTCTACCTTTAGATGCATTCTGTGCCCTCCTGTGCACCATTGAACATATACTGCCCAATTTATTGGGTGCAGAGAAAACAACGCACACGCCAAACCGGTTTCCCACATTTTTTAACCCATGGGCCATTTTATGAATGTACGGGATTACAGCCGCACGCTTCTTTTTTTCCTTCTTCCCTGTTCCCTGACGAAGTGCATGTGCGTCTTTCTTTATTTTTGACCGTACGCAAGAGCTTTTCACAGACTGAGGCTATTACGTAGGAAGGGTATCCAGCACCTATCAGCCGTTCTAACTGTGCTACGAAACCACTTTGCATGGTATGAATGCAACATTTTTCGAGGGCTGAACGTAAGCACGACATTACTATTCCGCGTTTAACGAGCTTGGAATGACCAGAAGAGTAGTCTAGAACAGGTTTTGCAGAACGAGGATTATATCTCCAACAAAGATGCTTATTACCGAAAAACAGGGAAAGGTCTAGGAACTGCAATTTGTTATCTTTGGGAACCTCGGAGGTAAACCGGAGGCCCATGCCTTCATTCTCGAAGCATGCCTTGACACTTTCAACGTCCACTGCTGAACCCTTTTTGATGATGATTAGATAATCGTCAACATAACGGAATACTTTTGTGTTTGGCTGAAGTTTAGTGCTTAGGGCTGCATCCACCTTCCCAAGAAAAATTTGGCTTAAACAGGGGCCACACTTGAACCTATACAAACACCTGATTTTTGCATGTACAGGTTCCCAAGCCATACGACGAAGGTGGACTTCAAATAGAACGTCAGAATTTCTAAAAAAGACTGAGTCGACACTCCTGTGCTATTCCTGAACGATATCTCATCATTGTCTTCCACAATGCACTGCTCTACGCTGTTTAACAGTTGATCATGCGGCAAAGAATAATATAAGTCGACCACATCAAGACTAAAAGCTGTAACACCGGAACATTCACATTTGTTTAGGTATTCAACCACGATACCAGAATTTTTTACGTGAAAAGGGTCATTTACGCGCAACGCAGAAAGATGTTTTTGCAGATACTGAGATACAGCCAACTGCCACGTATCCCTTTCTGAAACAATTGCGCGCAGCGGCATTTCCGGTTTGTGTGTTTTAATGGAGTAAAAATTTCTAGCTCTACACCTTTCGCCTTTTCTACTGAAGAACCAAGCTTTCCTAGGTTAAGCCTTTTTAGCAGCGATATCGCTCTTGTCTTTACTTCCTTGCTTTTCACAGAAAGTGGTTTGAAATTCCTTTCTATGGCTTCCTCGGCCTTCTTAAAAAATCTTGTTCATTAATGATGACGAAGAATCCTTCCTTGTCAGAAATGAGTACCCTTAGCTGATTGTTCAAACAAAACTTAACAACTGGTTGAATGCTCAATTTTCTACTGAAATGGCTAACACTGCTCGAAACTGCTTGAACACATTCTGTTACACACCTATGACGTTCTTCCTCCTTGGCCAGCTTGGAGACGGTCCTTGCTGTGGCAATCTTTTCTTCAGGTCGAAGGGTAGGTTCCACGGAGAACTTCGGGCCTTTTCGCAGAACTTGCTGAATTTCTTCTGGCACAGACACATCACTTAGGTTCAAGAAACGTCCCTCGCCTGAAGCTTGTTTTTTCCTGACAGGTAGTTGTGGTCTGATGCAATTCCACAGGGTTTCCGTGACAGATGTCGAAGTTTTGCACCAGTCGCGATACGAACCGCGGTTGTTGCTTCTATGTCCGTCTTGGTCACAAATGACCCTCAGCCAGTCCTTATACCACCGGACTTGTGTGTACCATTCCGAACGAACGATTCGGCACATCCTCTTGGTATGACCAAACGACGGACTGATCAATCCAAACAGCATTTTTACATCTGCCGGACATGTTCCTTGACGAAGGTGCCACGATGCTACTCTTGCCCGACATGTAGCGACAGCAATCCACGATGCCAAAATGGCAGGGTCTTGAAGAGAGGGACTAAAACAGTTAAAAGAGCCCTGTGTAATAGAAATACATTGCAGGAGGATCGAAAGGTGGGCCAGTTGGTAATTCATTTTCTTCGTTCAGCGAACTGATACCTAGATAACCGTTAGACATGTGCCTTGATCATACGCTTCGCATGCTATTCATGCCGTCGTCATAATCTTTCTTGACATGCGCAATTTGTGTGTATATGTGTCCTTCCGATGTGGAAAATAAATCAGTTGTTAGTGAGCGCTCGTCTTGTGTGGTTCCTCGCTTCGTCCGTTGTGTATTTTCCGCGCTCCCAGTTCGCTGAACGAAGAAAACAGCAATTTCTGCAAAGTAGAATTGAGGTTGTTGGATGGACAGAAAGATGAAGGTGGTTAAACTTGTCTCAGGCTGAGTAATGGGAAGCTGTCTGAACAAGGTGGCTTGTCCTCCTCCTCCTGAAGTGCTGGCTCCCGAGATACTTTAATGTTTGTTGTGCAATCAAGGGTGGCACGCAAGACCGAACATGAAATTACAAAGAAGTTGTTGTGCAGAATTTTCTTCGTGTAAAACTTGCTAGGATTGAAGCTGGGCTAGTTGGTTCATGTTTGCAAAAGGAGGAGAAATGGTGCTAAATTTTGAGGTTACACAAGACAAAGAAAGGACAGCAATTGTGCTGATGTACATCTGAGTTTTATTTTTGACATTGAGCACATTTATATTGTGGCAGTTATAAATAAGAAAGAAAACAATACAACATGATTGGTGCCTATCCCTCTCGTCATCCTAAATAGCGCCAGAGTGGACGAAGGCAATGTAGCCAGAGTGGCGCTCACTAACACGCACAAAAATACCCAACCAATTGAGTGTGGGAACGCCTGCTATCATAGCTCAGTTGGTAGAGCATGAGACGCGCAAGTTGAAGGTTGTGGGTTCGGGCCGCACCAACGGCAAAGGTGTTTTTTCGTCCACTTTGATTCACTTCAACTTATGTCATAATTATGACACTGTTGTTAAAAACAACACATTATGTCCCCTATGCCTTCGTTGGCTTAACTGTCTGTTGGATTCAGTTTTGTTCATGTCACATTAAACTGAGCTGAGTGTTTTATGGCAATTAGTTATACTAAGTTCTCAGAGCAAAAAATAAATGAAGGGGCTCACTTCTTTGTTAGACAAACCTATGATGCCAAGGAAGGCATAAGGGAGATCATTTGAAGTCTTAATTGTAGTGTAGTAATTATGACATACATGGAAAGTGACAAGTCTGCTGCCTGAAGGGACTGAACCTACAATCTTCGGATAATGCATTCGATGCTCTACCAATTGAGTTACAGTGGGTCATTCTCCCATACACATCCACTTTACCGAACATCTGTGCAGGTAAATCTGTGCGTGTTAGCCAGCAAAGCTCGCAGCATGACGGCGAGTGTGGACACTCTTTTTTGCCAGTTGGCGTCGCATAGTACGTGCTCTTTTTACAGGCACAACTAAGAATACATACATGTAGCCTATTATGTGCACTGTCATAGTTTTGAGAGCTGACTCTCAGATATTGAACATTGAAAAGCAAAGTGATATACCTTTGCCAATTTTAGTCCCCATAGCAAACTTGCCAAATGGTCACAAGTTATCACACTGGTACATGTAGTAACCTCTTTTCGTACTTTTATGGCTAAATGTTACTTTGGCACTGTGCTTCTCAGTTATGTTTATAATGAATGCTATTAATTGCCAATTTACTGAAAGATTGACATTAGAATTTGCATGCAGAAAACGGCGACGTCAGATTCAAGCCATGCCATGTGCTTCAGCGGCACCACCGCCAAGTGGTAAGACCTGATAGTACATGCTTTCTAATAATAATAGATAACACTATAGCTTTCCATGTCCTTCCTATTGCGAAATTTTTGTCTTTGATGATTTCATGAGTTTAGTAGTAGTCTTACTCCATCAACATTTCAGCTTTTACAACATACAATATCTCGAAATGGGTCAAATTGTTGCATAAATGCCAGTTCTTTATAAAAGACTAACATCAAAATTTCTTTGTATTTATTCTGGCAAGCCTCTTTGCCTACCACCACTACTAGAGCTTCTGAGGAGGAAATATGCAAAATTTTGACCCGCTTCATGTTAGTTTATTATCATTCCTGATAATAAACTAACAAGAAAATTTCTTTATATTTATTCAGGCGAGTCTTCTTGCCCGCCACCGCTCCTAGAGCTTCTGAAGAGAGAGATGAAGCAGCTGCAGGGCAGGGAACCAGAGGATGTCATGGCTTTCCTATGCGATGTGTATGGGCCGGAGAGTGCAAGGCATGCCATCGAGCTTCGGACCCGCAACCAGGCATCATCGCCTGCCTGGCACCAGTACAGAAATGGATTGGTGACGGCAAGCATTGCCCACGGTTGCATGACAAAAGCGAGAACATTCCTCCGGTCAAAGAAGAATGTGACGATTGATCCATTCCTCAAAGTGATCACCCAAAAAGCACAAGTCCGCACAACTGCCATGCGTGAAGGAGCAGAAAAGGAGGCGATAGCACGGGATACTTACAAGCAATGGATGGAAGCTCAGGGACATGAGTTGACCATCCAGACTGTGGGACTCGTTTTACACCCCGAGTTTCCCTTCATTGCTTGTTCTCCTGATGGTATTGTTTCCTTTTTTTGCAGATGTTGTCAAGGTAAAGAAATACTTTTAGAAATTAAGTGTCCACAAAAGCTGGAAAACTCATTCTTAGACTTTGACCGCTTGGAGCCAAAACGAGAGTATATGACACAGCTTCAGGTACAGATGGGAGTTTGTGGGAAAATGCAGGCAGATTTTTTTGTCTACAATGCCCCCTTGTTGTTCTGCGGCACAACGGTAGATTTCGACAGCAGCATCTTTGAGGGCTTCAAGGATACTATAGTGGAAATCTACAAAACAAAGGTACTTGGCGAGCTTGTGACCAGGGTTGGGGGCTTGTAGGCAAGCCATTGTCAGTTAAGACCTGTGCTGTAGAATGATGCTTTTAATGATAGTAGGGGTGTGCAAGTGTCCGAAATTTCACATACAATTCAAATAATTTGTGTAGCTTAATTTGATTTGCAATTTCACTATTTGAAATTTTTTTATTAACTTTCGTTTGATTATGAGGTACAAAAGGTTTCATTAGGGCCTTTAAAGAGGAAGAAATCCTGCAGTAATGTTCTTGTGTAGGTCTTGGTGTAGTTCTAAATCTTGCGCTTAGTGCAGCTCCACTACCGCGAAACCTGAGGAAGTGTGTAGCATGGACAATTCAGCGATTCCCATGGCACTTGCCACCGCCTCATCAACTGCGCACTTGCCTAGGCAGTGGTGGTGCCTAAAGCCTCTCCATGCGTTTTCCGTCGGCTATGTTAAGTAGCGCCAACTCGTCCTCCCCCTCTCCCACGGAGCAAGAATTCTTGAGGAGGCGAAACTGCGCTCGCTCGGGCGTCCTAATAAAGTCACGTAATCGGGCACAGCGCTCATGCGCCCTCTGTCGTGAGAGTCCGCTAGCGGAGAAGGAAAAATGCGTGCGTCCCTCTCACCGCACTCTCCGACGAAGCTCGCCGGTTCAAGGCCATTCGTCGCCGATTCGCCGTTCGCGCTTCACGCCCGAATGGATGTGTTTTTGTGCGTCCTCGCCGGCTCCAAATTTTAACGCGACAGCGTTAAAGAGTCCGTTTCGCAGAAATACCGGTGTCGGCGTCCGTGTCGGTGAGGCTAGCAGTTGAGAAGGCGATGCGCACGGGGCCCGATTACGCTATCGCGTTCTACTCCTAAAGGCGAAGCTCAAGCGCACTCCAAGATTTTTCGGTAAATTAACGAGAAAAATGGCATCACATACAGGAAAATTACCAGCGTGATATATTTTGTACAACGTGAAATCTATAATTTTTGATAACTCAATGAGTTAGATGCAACTTATTTCAACGAATGATGGGACTTACCCTATGTGCCATCAATGCAGATTTAGGTTGGCCGGTGGCCGCATTTAGATGGAGGCGAAATGCTAAAGGCGCGTGTGCTTACATTTAGGTGCACGTTACAAAACCCCAGGTGATACAAATTTCACATTGTCTTTTTTTGAGAACATCAGACAAGTATCTGGGACAGCACGCGGAAAGATTGAAGGCACGGCGTCTCGTAACAACACTGGCCGTTTCGGTTTGTCAAGGAGAACTTCGTCACCAAGTTCGCCATAATAGCGCCGCCTGTCTATGTCACTGTCCGAGAAGTGCTTCTCGCAAACGTAGTCACGAGGCGTCAGCTGTCGGTCTTTTCTTGGTATGGCGCGACCCCACGCTTCCAACCTCACTGGGTCACTAGGAACTTAGAAGGTAATTACCTTCTCCTTGCAGGACGCGTACCCACTGCTGTACCCACTGCACGGCACATTTCCGCCACATCCTGAAGAAGCACTGGTCGAAATCTGCAAAGCACTCTCCTTTTTCGCGGCGTGAAAAGCGCGCGCAAACATCGAGGAGTCAGCGCCGCCGGCGCAACGCGCGAGAGCCACTGCGAGGGCTAAAGAGAAAGAAACCAGCACATCGCGAAGGGGAACTTTCCCTCCCAAGGCCACCTACGCATGCGCGCGCACACATGCGAGCGAGGAGCGAGGGGCGCGTGAATGCGGCGGCAGACGTCGTCTGCTCAGGGGCCATTACTAGCAGTTCGTTTCAAGCGCTGTACGGCCTATAATTCTGGCAGTATCGATTAGGAACTGCAGATAAAATATCTGTCCTACTCTACCGATTGATGTTACAGACAGAAATCTTAGCAATTTTACAATGTACGAGGCGCTATCCACGATTTTTATTCGTCGCGTCCATAGAAGAGCATGTAAAAGATGGCAACAGGCCGAAAGCGTCATCTGTCGTGCTTCGGCGTAACCGCATTCCGCCGTGACGCTATCGCGCCGCCCTCGCGCGCTGCCACGGCCGAGAGATTCTCCTCCTCAAATACTTCTTTCTCCGTGCCCTCTCCCTTTACACCGGCTCCCCACCTAGCGAAAGCCGAAGTGCCGCCATGATGTTTCTGCTGTTTTTCCGGTTGATGCACCTGCCCCATGCCTGCCCATGCCCTCACGACGCAGAAATACCGAGCGAAAACTCGCTTGGCGGCAGACAGTTTAAGACGAACTTCAAAACAACAACACTTACAAAACGGAGAATGAAATATTTGCTTTCTCGCGTGTGCACATGCGTGCGCAGAAACAAGATGGAAGGAAAAAGCGGGAGAAAGTGGCTCAAGAATTTCCTTCCGGAAGCTCTGAACTGGAAGTGGGCGTCGTCGTCGAAACAATAGATGGTGGTGCTTAAGAAAGCGGCAGCAGACGTGATGGAGGGGCTTCAGTGGTGCCCTCTCGTGCGGCACGGGTATCAGCCACTTGTTTCAGAAGCGTTTTTTGTGATTTAGGTAAACTATTGTGATTAATACTGTGTTATTTCTGTAGTTTATATTATTTTAGACATTGTTAGTTATCTTGAACTGGTTTTGAGCATTGTTAGCCTTGTTTTAGGCCTGTATTGACCACTGCATCACCATGTGGCATGAGACAGTGGATGGACGACAAGCCGGGCCCCTAAAGAGCTACACACTTGGAACTTGTGCACATAAGAACCATTCCAGATGCTGCTGGAAAGACACAGTTGTTGTGAAGGGGCACTGGTTTTCAGAGCAAATATGCAAAACAAATGACTGCTGCTTCTTTAAAGTGGTACTGACACTAATTTTCGAAACTTAGTTACTCCACCGTACAAATCTCCTGTATACAGAGATGGCTCTGAGCAATTGTGGCGCTCAGTAAGTGCCAGTAAGATAATGTGTTTTGATTTTAGAGTCAATTTTTTCATGGTGCACCAACTGACATTGACATTATTGTGTCGTCGGGCTACAGTACCAATATTGGTGACAGTAGGGCCATAGTCAGATACAACTTAGGAAGAAGTACACGGTATTTCCTCCTCAAATGTGGATGCACACAAGCCTGCACCAATGGGCATGCACTCCAGACTGACTGGATGTGGACTGGTGTGCACAGATGAATCACGAACAAGCCCTAATGGAAACTCTCCTGAAGTCCATTTCCAGACTGTTGTCATGAGCCGGATGGCTGGTAACGCCGCCTTAGGAGAGCATTGCCTAGTGCACTATTCAAGGGCGTCCGCAGAACTTTTTCCAGGGGGGTGCATCAGCAGAGGGTGGGGGAGGAGGAGGGGGGCATACAGCATAGGTAGCTTTTGTTTCATTGCCGTCACTTGACAGGCAAGGTTAGTCCATGGCAGTATGTAACGTGCAAAGTTGGCTGGTAATCCAGAATGATGTTTCACGCGGATATGCGGGACTGGAGTGTGCTAATCAAGCTGTGTAGCTTACTGCTACTGCATAGAAAATTATTATCCAAAATTCCAAGGGAGGGGCAGCTGCCCCCCCTTGCACCTCCCTCCGGACGCCCATGGCACTATTTAGTTCGTAGTAGTGTTTCTTCAGTTTAGCTGGACTATTTTCTTTAGTACTGGATGTGATTGGTGCCACACTTTAGTTAGTATTCTAGGTGGGGCATTCCCCAACTTCTTAAGTTTATCTGACTATAGGTGTGATGATGTCACATACCAAAAAATACAAAATGGACGCTTGTGCGTCACCAATACAGCCATGAAACAGAGCGGCTGTGGAAACGTCAAGATATCTTGTGCGAGCACGGCACTAGAAGCTTATGTTGTATCATGACGTCAGGGTACAGTATGAACCAAAACTAGATTTTAATAACGTTGTAATATAATTTTTAGGACACACCTGCACTCTAGTACATTTTTCTAGGTTCTTGAGAACTTGGCCTTTCATTTGACGCAAGAAACGAAGACGAAAATTTTTGGTGTCCGTATCTCTTGCAGCATTAAAAAAGATTGTCTCTTTTTAACATCTTGTATCTGCTAAATCATTGTTTGACGTAATTAATGAAACTTGTTACTTGGCCAGTCTCACCATCTTTACAGCTGTAAAAAATATGTGGTGTTGTGTTCAACACTTTTCTAATTTGATAACACTTCATGTGCATCTCATGGCACGCTGCTTGATCTTTTTCGCCACTGCCATTGACTGGCTGCACTAAATAACTGAAACCTATTGTCTTTTGTATTCAATTTACTGGAGCAGAATACATGCCTGGTTTCTTTCCATTCTTTGTCCTTTGCTTTCCAAGAATCCACAGAACTTCAACTAGTCAAGGGGCATTTTTATGTGCACTTCTGAATTCAGCTAGATCTGTAAATGTAAGCTACACTGGGCTCAAGTAATGTGTTCAAGTAGACAGATACTGTAGCTGTTGCATGCTTCCCTGTGCAATATATTGTCACATGGTAGCTGTGCTACAATCATTGTAGCAGTATGTGATATTATTTAGGAGTTAATAAAGCATTGTTTTGATAAATCCAATACATGGATGCTTTGTTTCATCATTTAAGACATAATACAATGAGTGCTGTACTTGGTTCAAATAACATTATAAAAGACATCGGTTTACTTGTACTTGTTTATTTTCATTTTCTACACATGATGCTACATCATGCTTGATATTTCAACTTCATGCTAGACAACATAAATTGGTATGACATTTGTACAATGCTCATGTGACCCAAGATGAATAGTGCAACTGCTCTGCACAAAAAAATACAATGCTGCAAAGATAAGCATACTGGTTTCGAGTCAGGTCTACAAAATGAATGGTTGTTCCTGTAATCTACCATTACAATTAAGCATCTTATTACTCGTGATTTGTCCCCTTGCTCTGCTCTTCAGAACTTGTATTTGTCAAGGTACTGATGAAGTGTGAAACCTTTTTTCTTTCTGCCTTTACATTTCTGTCTCTACTCATGCCGTATGGAAAATCTCGGCACATCACTTCGTTCGATCTGCTGCACATAGGCAGCTGACAACTTTACCAGCACTATACTGGCTCAGTGGATATGACATCATGCAGATGTACATAAAGAGATGGTGTCTGCATTTCAGTGGTAGCTGAGTACTTGCATACCACGCTTGGTTTACCTTAGGTGGTAACAAGTAACTGGCATGTCTTATTTTTGCTGAATAATATTCCCAAAAAATTAAACTGCCCGGCCACGGCACCCGCATTTCGATGGAGGTGAAATGCCAGAGACCCCGCGTATTTAGATTTAGGTGCATGTTAAAGAACATGAGATGGTTAAATTCCCTGAGCCCTGCACTTTGGCATCCCTCATTATCATATCGTAGTTTTGAGATGTAAAACCACGCAATCATATATGAAAAATTAAACTGGGCCGATTCCAAAGGGCTAAAATAACACCTCGATTTGAGAGTTGCTCAGGATAGGCGTCCCAAGTTCAGAATGCCTTGAGGTCAGATGATGCCGTGATGAAAAGTAGGCAAATCCCAACAAAAATGTGTAATCCATAGTCATGTGATGGAACTTCTCATGTGTTGCTGACATTAGCGTAAAAAGTGAACGATAAAAATAGGGGTGTGCGAATATTCAAAACTTTGACTAGGTATGTATTCGATTCACAAGACCCTCACTATTTTTAATATTCAAACACCACAAAAGTTACCAAGTATTGAAATCAGCACGAAGAATTACATACTTGTGCTAAATTTCAGAAAATTTGATGCACAAATAGACAAATTAGTTTCAGTAGCCATATTCTCTTCATCTCCAGTGTGCTTTTCCAAATGCTGTGTCAGTATTCAAGTGTAGTGGCCAGAGCATGACATTGTGCATGAGGCCATGCACGTTGTTGCAATAGACTGCCGAAATTATACTGAACAAAACCGCCGAAAAAAATGGGGGAGCCACTGCAAAAATTAATTTAAAAAAACATCTAAAAATAAGTAAATCCGCCATTATTCTGGTTTCCGAACGTAAAAGCACTTGCAATGAACATCGTGTCAATCAGTTGTTGCTTGTTCCAGTTGAGAAAGCAAGCTTAGAGGATTAAATCATGACAAGATTAACACACAAGCACGTGTGTCTAACCAGCGGCTGTTTTCGTTGTCTGGAGGAATGGTCACATGCATAACAATGTCGCTGCTTCCAGAAAATATTGAGCAGAGATCCTTCCTTCGTGACAACATAAACTCCAGATGTCGTACTGCCAAGCAATAGTGCTCTACAATGCATTAATTTCCTGTATGTTATTTGCTGCACAAGACTTGCTTTTTTATGCCTGGTTGGTGAAAAAATTTTTTGCCAAAGTCGGTAGTTGTACTGTTAGTATGCAAGATATTAGAAAAATAGTCGATGCACACTTTGTTTTCATTACTTGAATTCACTTCACAATTGAAAATTTGATGTTCGTACATCCCCATATAAAGCGTGAGCCCCAGTGGAAAAGGTTACACGAAAGTTAATTTCACCTGTAAATACAAAAAAATAGGTGCTTCATAATTTAGACATGCATACAGACTGAGAATTAAACTATATTGGTCTTGTTGACGTAGGTAACCCACCGCAGTTCTATATTGCAGACACATCAACTGTACCAAAGAAAGATTGTCCCTTGGTGTCTATAAAAAGCGGTGGGGGGCAAATACAGATGCTGATAGGTTAGTGATCCCTGCAACCACTGTCATTATGTTATCTAGTTGTCCTACCATTCTCCATGGAACTCTTGTTGACAAAATTTTGAAAATTTTCATGCGCTGAATGACACGCTCAACGTGCACCCTTGCTGATGCTATTTTCTGAGTACGTACAGCATCACCTTTGTCATTTGTTGCCCTTTCTTGAAAGGTGGCCGAATTAGTTCAATTAGCCTTTCTGCACAACAGTCATCAATGAGGAAGCCACGGTCTGCCATCACCTGCGTCTGACACAGGATCGAGGTTATCAAGGAGTTTACTTTGCTCAAAAATAGTTTTGTCCGAGGTACGACCACCATAACCTTGTGTCACATGAGCAATCACACCACCCGGTGTTACAGTGATCATGTATTTGCATGTGAATGTCTTCTATACACAGAATAGCACCTCAGTGCACACTGAAGGCAATTTGGCTGGGAAACAGGTATTTCTGTGCAGTCTACAATAATTCTAACATTACTGAATTGTCTGAAGTGAGTTGGCATGTTTTCCACGATCTCTTCTTTCGATGGCAGCATTACAACCGATGACAATATTTGAGCAAGAATTCCAATTGTTTGTGTTATGGTATTGGTGCATGTCGTGAGGGAGCATCCAAACATGTGTTTAAGGAATGTGTTTGAGATGTTGTGTTTTAACTTGATCAGGGTTAGTACAATTCTTTCTTCAGCTGTCAGGCGGCTCCTGCCATGTACTTGCTGCACCTGAAGGTAACATCCAACCAGGCTTTCCAGTAATTCCATGGATGAGAGTCCTGTGTATGACGTAATGTTGGTGTCGTCTAAGGTGTCCACAAATTTATGTGTAAATGCCCCCGTGTGTACTTGAGAAGCCTTGTCCTGTCTTGATAGAGCACTGCCACCAAGAGCCATTTCAATAAGCACACTTGCGGCGTCTTCTTCTTCTGCAGTGGCTTCTGCTTTATGGCTGTCACATGAAACCTGAGGATAAATCAACCACCCACACATTGACGTTATTCGCAGAAGGCTAGAGCAAGTGGGGTTACAACATACTGGCCGACATTTAGGCTTTGAGTTTATTAGGTGTTAGACAAGGGGCCAAATTTACTCATGAAACTGAGTAAATTCTGTTCACCTGTGTTGGTAAAGTTCCCATTTTGCTAGATGAAGGCCCATGCGCACTGTCATCTTGAAAACTGGGTACAGCACTTGGCTGTGGTTGGACATCATCCTGATTTCAATAAAACAAACAACGCTCGCTGCATGCATCAAATAGCTTACACTTGTCACCAGAGCTCTGCTACAGAAGGTCAGATTATTTTTTGCGTTCCATGAGGTTGAGTAAACTTTGCTCACCTGCGCAGGAAAGTCACCCATTTTAAGATGCGAAGGCTCCTTGTGTGAACTGTCGCCTTGAAATCTTGACACAGCACTTGCCTTTGGTGCCTCATTATCCTGAGTTATAAATAAAACAAACAAAAAGCACTTGCTGCATTCATAAAATATCGCTTACAGGTGACTGAATCTCTGCTACATATATTTAGGCTACTTTACACTTGCCTCTGCTGACCGCCGTGTCCTCCTTTCTAATCGTTCTGCACTGAGCTGTTGGAGGCGGGCTGCTTTTTCGGCATCGTGTACAGATGACTGTGGCAGATTTTGACTTGGGACAGCAGTCCGCTTTAGTCGTCTTCTTACACATGGGAAGTCTGAAATTATTCATATTATATTGCCCAATTTACTTCGTTTACAGACAAAAAGGCAAATACTGAAAGCATGCCATTTACATGTGAATGAGCCGTGCAGCATTTAAAAAGCAAGGTTGCACGAGTAGTGAGAGCCATTGGCGTAGCCAGGGGTGGGGGAGGTAACCCCTTTTCCACCCTTCGAAACTTCATGCATATGTATACGCGCACATTACACACGCACGAATAACATACCTAAAGGGTGGTGATCCCCACCCCGCCCCCCAAAATATGCCTGGCTACGCCCCCAGTGAAACTATTAATAAATTTGAGAAGGGAATAACTAATCGAAGTAAATTAACCACGTTAGGTTTCCGGAAATTAGCGTCGTTTATTCAGTGGTATGGTGATAATTGCATCACTCTGAAACAAGCCTATTCCTACATAATTAAGTTGCGCTGCACTGTGTCGGAAAGGTGCCAAGCGGTGCAGGCGCAAGTTGAACGCCCGGTAAGCTTCTTGCTCTTAAATTTCATCCGAGCTGACAAACCAAAACAGGCAGTGCGCCGCGTTAATTAGAACACAGCATCGCCTGTAGACACCGCAGAGAAAACGCAGGCGTAACCACCGTACCTTTGTCCATTATAAATATATTTCAGGTTTCACTACTACAGTGCGCGCGGACAAAACGTACGTCAGCGACAGGGGCGTAGCGAGAAATTTTTCGGGGTGGTCCAACCATTGTTTATCTATCTTCGTGCATGTGTTTGCATAGCCGCGTGTATATACACACACGCAAAATCGAAAATTTTCGGAGGTGGGAGCGGTTTGACCTCGCAGCCTACTCCAGTGGTCTGCCAGAATATTACTGCAGCTTAATTTCAGAATGAGCAGACTAAGACTTGTGCAGAAAATAAGTATAAGCGAAAAATACACTCGCACATATAACGCAACTAATGTACTAAAGCGCTTTCGTATATAGACGAAACTATACTCCGCTTACGAGAAGCCCGAATAGTAAAAAAAACACGCACACACGCTAAATAATGGTGTGCTCACCTGGGAGAATGAAGTCGTCTCGAGCGAAGTGATTTGAACAAACCACCATAGTGCCGGTCACCTTCTTTCCAATGCGTAAGTTTCTGATCCACGCCGTTCTCCGTTGCGCGTCGTCTGCATCCTTCGGGAAGTGATGGAACGATACGTTGCCACCTTTCCACCGCGATGCCACGCATTGTGGCACACAGCAATGTTCTTTGGAGATCGCTTTCTTCTTTTTCGGGCTCGCGCGCGGCGGCATGGCGAAAATAAAGGAACTGTGCGGCCGCTATCACGACGCGCGCAACGTGATACCATATCTCCTTTCAAGGTTGACCCTGTTAGGGCCGTTTCCAGGCGCGCCCGCTAGGTGGCGAGCGCTCAGTTGGAATCGCGAATAGTGCCGGCTCAGAAATTCGTCTCCACCAAGACCACAATGGAGTCACTGTGTGAGCTCACCACCATGTTTACTGCCTCGGCTGGGCGCTTCATGTATTGGAATGTAATGTGTTTCGGTGCGGCTGTGTGGACCTTGCACCAGGGGCATATCCTGGTTTCGTACGCTTCAGGAAATATTGTGTGCAGTCTCGATATGTACGGGTATGTGTTGGTTTCAAGGCGGTGCCAGTCTCTGGCCTGTTGTTTGCTTAACATGGGATACAGAGGAGCGTAATTCCGCGTCAGCAGGCGCTCGCATTCCGTAGTCTGCCTGCCCGTGATAAGTCCATTTTTGCGGTTAGTGGGGTGTCCAGAGGAAGGTTCCGCGGCTCGGCCAGTAAGCTTGCGAGCTGCGCAGTTCGCCTCCTTCTTGTACCCCAAGCCCAAGTGGTCAGGCCACCAAATGATCCCACGGTCCTCACTCAGTATGGGTCCCAGGATATCGGTTATGCATCTGGAAAGTGTCCCTCTAAGATATAACCGACCGGCCGCTTGTGATTGCGCTAGGATATATGCGGAATGACCCCTCCGGTTTGCCTCTCTAATTGATAGTGCTAGTGCAGCTCCCTCCACTGTGGTGCTTCACCTTCTGCGTACAAATTCAGAGGGCAGCATCTTTTTTTCTTTCGTTAATATTGTTGCTTTTGCCCGTTTTCGTGGTCCTTCAGGTGGCGCTGGATAAAGGGTAGCGTCACTGCAGTATGTATTGGGATAGTTAGGGACCTGAGAAAGTTTTCGTGTTGCGCTTGCCGGCTTTTTTTATGTACAATGGGCGCATGCTCCGTACCATTTCCCCGAAAATGCGAGACTGAAGGTGCATCGGTACGATGGCTGTTTCTTTTCTGCAGTATTGGGTTGTGAGTGTCTATCCCAGCATCTGCATAGATGTATGGCCTGTGTTCTGGAGGGAAGTCGTTCGATTTTGGCGATTAGTGCAGCAGTTGGCAGCTCTTCATCTGTGTTATTCATGGCGGTCTACATTAGTTCATCTGGTCGTGCTGTTCGGCTGTTACAGCGTGGCCTGCTGCTCGAAAAGCTCCTCGCGATCCTGCACGAAACTCCAAGCGCGTGCAGCAGCCAGCCAGGACGACGCATGTCGCGCCAAAAACATATATGCTGCTGAAACTTTAATCGAGCATACGCTAAATTCAATAAGATCTTCCTGGACAGGTATTTCTGATTTAGTTACAGGGTGCGTGATCGCCAATGGCTCGAAATTCAGTGTCCTTTCTGCTTCGTGTGTTACAGAATTTCGCTGGTCATCTGACTTCACAGGAAGAAATGGCTCGTCGGTGTTTTCGTTTAGAACATCGCCTAAAGCTCTACAGCTGTTAATGGTGTTTCTTGATGTACTAACATATATATTGCCCCCAGCGCTTTTGTTTGTTTTGCAGTTTTCATTTAGGTATGCTTGAAGAGACCATGACATCCAATTTTCGATCATGATCGGCGTTATGTGGGTTAATCCTTGTGCATTCACAAACAAGCTGGAGACCTTTTAGCGCATTTGATCGATCACCTAATTTATAATTGAATATTTTATAATTTATAATTGAATATGCGAGCTGCCCGAGAGTCGGGCAACACGGGCGCACTCGCGAGCCGTGCCGTTACGAGCGGCTTCCTGTGAGAGCGTCTGCATTCGGGCGAAGGATTTTGTTTCTTGCTCAGCTGCTCATGCAATCGAGCGATTTCAGATTTCTTCTGCTTGGCATTGAAATTGAGCCATTTCCAGAGGGTGAAACTTTGATAGAAGATGACGGCTCCGCTCTATGCAGCACATTACGTCACACAAGCCGTGGCAAAATGGCAGTCGCCGGAGTTGGGTGGGTTTTATAGCCTGCGACGCATAGCGTTTATATTACAGTGAACTATTCTTTCACGGCCACTGTTTCATGTGTATAGGCACATTAGACCTGTTACTTCTATTTTATCGGCTGAAAACCGCATATTCTTGGGTGACCGTGTCATTGGCCCCTGTAATATATATTTCGACGGCAGCCGTTGAACAAATATGGCAAAGCGGCCGAGGCATTATTTGTGCGTCTGCTCGCTTCTGTGCCCGAGCAATACACGTGGCGACAATTACATTGTTCGCAGCAGGCAACGCTCTAGACAATGATTATGACGCCAGCAAACGGGCCACATGTTCTTCAAACGTCCCTTTTTCACAGCGTTATGAATTTAGCAATGCCTGAAATGTAATGTATGAATCCGTTGTGTATCCTTGGTGGAAGGGAAACTGCCTCGTTGTGCGTAGCGTACAGAAATTTAGATGATCTTTGAAATATATGTGAATTCCAATATGATACTCGTTTCCATGAATGTCGGTTTGTTCTTGAGAAAGAAAAAAACCTGAGGTCATATATTCAGAACACAGCTTAAAGTTCATTCTCTGTGCATCCTATCGTCGTGAAAATACGGATCGCCAATCTGGTAAATACTGCCGTGCGCGTCTGTATTCCTTTTGACAGTGACAGTCGTACAATGCGCCGAAGCTGAACTTCGGCTTTAAATTTAAGCCATAATGGTGATGTGGCAGTACAAAAGCCGCGGGTTAGATAATTTCGACCAGCACCGCCGGGCGCGCGTATTGGATGATGGTCGTCATAATTTCAAGTACAGTTGTTCTGTCAGGTTTTGCGTGCTCGCTTTATAATTTGTTGATGAAGGTATTTAGCAGTCTCGCCTGCACGCACACAGACTTTAAGGAGGGGGCAAATTTGCGTATATAATTTACGCTGTTTTGTTATTTATTTATTTTATTTACATAAGTACTGCAGGCCACATGGCCCAAGCAGGAGTGAGGATATAAAAGCATGAAAACGTTGTACAAGAAAGGTGGATAACAAGCCATAAAACCAACAGAATCCGAAAGAAGAAATGCAGGTAATACAGGCGGTGAAAAGACAATACAAATAAATGATTGTGAATACAGTGACAGCGAAACAAATCATCAAGTGATTGAAATAGAACCAATTCTAATTAAACTACAAAAAAATAGTGTGTCTGCAGAGTAACCCAGGAGAAGGCACTTGACTGCGCTAAAGACAATAGTTGTTCAGGTGGCAGGTTATTCCATTCTGTAACTGTTTGCGGAAAGAAGGAGAATATAAATACATTTGTTCTGGTATAATAGGGAGTTATAGAAAGCGGAGTTATATAAATCTATAAACCATAAATAACAAAGCAAATAGCTCATTCACAGAAAACAACGAAAATATATACGAGTGATTTCAAAATTACAAGCATTGAGGAAAAAATAATAGCTGACCAGAAGCAGCCAGTCTGACGTCGCCCTTCGTAGCCACATTTTGATAGCGATCCCGCGCTCAAGTTTGGGCAAGCCGCCCGCCGACCTAGCGGAGAGAATTACAAGCTGCTCGGAGCGGTCTCGCTGGCTTGCTTTTCCCATTGCGCTCGCAGAAAACGTGCTTCTCGAGGCTTTATACTCGCGTTTCTCTCGAATGGCTGCCGCTCCTTCGTCATCCTGTAAAGCAGGCAAGCAGTGGTCACAACAGATAAAAAAAAGACCGTACAGCTGAAAACGGCGTGTCAAGTTCTACCATTCACCATGCAAGTGGTGCCAGTAGCGGAGGTGGCAAAGAGTGGATCACGGCAGTTCGCGGCATCAAGCGATGCATTCATGGTCTTCTCATCTTTATTTAACTTTTGTCGTACGCAGTATTATCAACTGTGAACTGGAAGAAACGCGATGACCACGCTCATTTGAAAGGGAAGTTCGTTTCTGGACCGAGAGAGAGCGAGAGAAAATTTATTTACAGAAAGGGAGAAAGGTCGGCCTGAATAACATTTTGCTGTGGCCTGCTACTCTACACTGGGGAAGGGGGACAGAGGAGCGAAAGAGTGATGAATGACGATGGCAAGGTAGGGAGATGATAATATAGTTCCGCTACGCTGGGGCAAATCTAAAGACGTGAATGCAGTCGAGTGATTTGTAAGTAGGCTACGTCTGCTTCTATAACCACATTTGTGCTCCTGACGTCAGACCAAGGCCCTAAGACAACCTGATCGGTTAATGGTCTACTATGATATTGCCCAATCGCGGACGTCAGTTTCTGACGTTTTCGTGCGTACGCTGTACAAGCGCAAAATATACGTTCAAGTGTTTCAGGTGGCTGACAATGACCACAATCGGGACCTGCGTCACTGCAGCTGATCAAGGGGCATAAAGTCTTGTGAATGCCACGCCAAGACGATTGCGGTGAATCATGCATGTCGTGTTTCGCGTTAGCCTGTTAGCCGTACGGAACTTCATTTCTGGGTCCCATTTATGATGCCGCCTGTGCCAGCGTTCTGGTTTGTTCCAATGCTCTAAGGTGGAGTTGCGCATTACGCGCCGAAGTAAGGCGTTTGTGTCTATTTGCGAAAACGCAATGCCCACTTCCGAGGCATTATTTCAAGCTGTTTTAGCTTCAGCGTCAGCCTCTTCATTCCCCGTTACGCCACAGTGAGTATAGTATCCACTGCAATGCTACTTGATGCCCATTTTTCGTAGCAATGCCAAGAAGCTCTGCAATTCCTATTGATAAAATGTGATACGGGCCTTGTCTCATGTTGCAATCAATGGTTTCAAGAGCAGCTTTGGCATCGCAGAATATCCTCCGTCTACGAGCGAGCTCCGCGGAAATGAATCGCATTGCCTCCCGAATAGCAACAAGTTTTGCGGCAGTTCATGTGGTCTTGTGATCTAACTTGAAACTTGAAACGTCGAGCGACGGTCATCTGCGGGATGACAAAGGCTGCGGCGGAAGCACATGACGTGAAAGATCCATCAGTGTAATACGTGTACCGCACCGCCGTACACTGTATAAATGTACAGGAGGGTAAGTTATTTTCTGGCCGATAGATGATACAAGGAACTTCTTCGTAATATCGGATATCTGAAGCCTAACAAGCGGTCTCGGCAGGACCCACGGAGGTGTTCCAGGAACACATGTGGGAGAGAATCTTGATGACATAATGTTCTCCTGCAGCGATATACCTTTTGAATAACAGCAGTCTGGGTGGGTATCAGGGAACGCTGATAGGGGATGTTGCCTGTGTAGGGTCAGCAGGGGAAGACGAACTCCAAGGGGCTCGCAGAGCGTATATACATACATGAAACAAGTCCGAGCTTCGTGGATAGTTACATGGGTTGATTTGCAGCGTGGAAGGCCCAAGCATGTAGTAACCCTTGCGCTTGGATGCTTTCTAGCATGCTCACACCACTAAGTTTCAAATTACAATAGACAGCCGCTGGAAATTTCGGGAGTGTATACTGGCTTTCCAACTCAATCAGACTACCACTTCTAGTTTGACAGAAGCGGAACACGTTAGCTTAATGCACCACAGTTCAAATGTCGGAGCGGGAGTACCACAAGCATTTTATTCAGCTGGTGGCAACACAATCTCCATTGCGCCTCAGTGTAAACAGCAGCTGCATGCTTACACTTAGCGATTATAGTGGTCTTGCTCGCCACTTGACTTGATTGCCTAGCAGGCTGAGATGTCGCATTGCTAAGCTCCAGCCGTGGGCTTGATTCCCGCAATACGGCAGCTGCAGTTCTATGGAAGCGAAAAGCAGTAATACAACACCCATGTACGTTGATTTAGGTGCACGTTAAAGGACACTAGGTGGTGGAAATTCATCCGCAGTCCCCCACCACGGCGTGCCTCATAATGATATCGTGGTTTTAGCACGCAAAACACGGGAAATCCTTGCATGCCCATGTGCCCCTTTGGAAAGGAGCTATAAAAAACAACAAAAACAACCAAAGTGTCGCGAATTCAGGCGCGGTTATTATCAGAGACAAATCTTCGCGTAATCGTCAAAGTGGACGATTCTATTGGAGATTCTACGACATGATGCTGACCACGCGAGCTGTCCAGACAACCAAAGCGACATTAGAATGAGCGCACACTGTGCGTGATCAGGTGTCAATCCTATCCTAAACGAAACCTGGTGCTGCAGGAGACTACATGATCGCAATGGGCAATAAAAACTTCCTTGCGCGCATTGTCAAGCTAACAAAGTGGGCTGTAAGAACATCCAACGCAGCAATAAACTTACGCTTCGGCGTTGTTATTATACGAAGCAAATCTCAGCAAAAGTGAAACTCTGATGCGACTGAACGCTGCACATCACAATGCCGCCAGCTACTCAATAGGGCAGACGCAAATTTGAGCTCTTCGCATTGACCTGATAATAAATTTAAATCTGCACGACAAACATGGCATCCAAGTAATCAGATTTAGAGAGAGACAAATGCAGGCGAAAGCGCGGTTGTTCTTTGTTGACAGCTCTAAGCAGACGCCACTGCCTCGAATAACGCCTGTTTTTTAAATGCGAAGCATTTCTTAGCGAACTTCTGCGACTTTGAGCGTATCTATCTATCTATCTATCTATCTATCTATCTATCTATCTATCTATCTATCTATCTATCTATCTATCTATCTATCTATCTATCTATCTATCTATCTATCTATCTAGCCGCCTACGACTTTGTGCTCTCCTGGTCGCTTGGTTCATCGAATGTGCACCAAAATTGGTATGGCGTAACATGACTGTATGACGAACATAAATGACAAGTCATAACATGAAAATCATGACACGCATGTCATGTACAGCGTGATTTACATGCTACGCTCAGGGTGCGCTGGCGGCCGTTTCGCTAGTTTGATATACACCAAAATTGGTATCTTGCGACGTAACTGTGTGACGAACATCAATAACACAAGTTAACATGAAAATCATGACACGCATGTCACGCACAGCATGACTTACGTGCCACGCCCATGGAGCGCTGGCGGCCGTTTCGCTAGCTTGATCTACCACGAAATTGGTATTGCGCGACGTGACTGTGTGACGAACATAAAAACACGAGTTAACATGACAATCATGACACGCATGTCATGTACAGCGTGATTTACATGCCACGCTCATGGGGCGCTGGCGGCGGTTTCGCTAGATTTATATACACCAAAATTGGCATCTTGTGACGTGACTGTGTAACGAACATAAATAACACGAGTTAACATGAAAATCATGACACGCATGTCATGTACAGCATGACTTACGTGCCACGCTCATGGGGCGCTGGCGGCGGTTTCGCTAGCTTGACCTACCCCGAAATTGGTATTGCGTGACGTGACTGCGTAACGAACACAAATAACACGAGTTAACATGAAAATCATGACACGAATGTCATGTACAGCATGACTTACGTGCCACGCTCATGGGGCGCTGGCGGCGGTTTCGCTAGCTTGATCTACCACGAAATTGGTATTGCGCGATGTGACTGTGTGACGAACATAAAAACACGAGTTAACATGACAATCATGACACGCACGTCATGTACAGCATGACTTACGTGCCACGCTCATGGGGCGCTGGCGGCGGTTTCGCTAGCTTGATCTACCACGAAATTGGCATTGGGCAATGTGACTGTGTGACGAACATAAAAACACGAGTTAACATGACAATCATGACACGCATGTCATGTGCAGCATGGCTTACGTGCCACGCTCATGGGGCGCTGGCGGCGGTTTCGCTAGATTTATATACACCAAAATTGGCATCTTGTGACGTGACTGTGTAACGAACATAAATAACACGAGTTAACATGAAAATCATGACACGCATGTCATGTACAGCATGACTTACGTCCCACGCTCATGGGGCGTTGGCGGCGGTTTCGCTAGCTTGACCTACCCCGAAATCGGTATTGCGTGACGTGACTGTGTAACGAACACAAAGAACACGAGTTAACATGAAAATCATGACACGAATGTCATGTACAGCATGATTACGTGCCACGATCATGGCGCGCTGGCAGCCGTTTCGCTAGCTTGATCTACCCGGGAATTGGTTTTGCGCGACGTGACTGTGTGACGAACATAAAAACACGAGTTAACATGAAAATCATGGCACGCATGTCATGTACAGCATGACTTACATGTCACGCTCATGGTGCGCTGGCGGCCGTTTCGCTAGCTTGATCTACCGCGAAGTTGGCATTGCGCGACGTTACTGTGTGACGAACATAAATAATAGGAGTTAACATGAAAACCATGACACGCATTTTCCTCAATTACATACAAGACGATGTATGCAGCTCTTTGCTGGCTGCTTCGCATTACATCGATTCCCACAATGCGTGGGATCTGCCGGCTTTTTTGATCACCTAATTGCAGAACTCGCGCATAATATTAATTCTTTGGGTTTTTTACGACCGAAAATAATTATATCATATGAGAGATGCCGTAGGAGAAGGCTCAGGAAACTTGGGCCACTTGGAGTTCCTTAGTGTGCACCTAAATTGAATTGACCCTTCTATCCTGCTAGACATTACGGCTCTAATGTAATCGGTATGGCCAGAATGGCTGCTGCGCACGCGCACTGTGTTACGCGACAAGCAGCACAAAACTCACAGGCTATGTCAGGCTGGGCAACGTGTGCTCAGAATTCAGGGCCGCGCATTTTGTTTGTGCCGATGTGCTGCTAACACGACAATTGCGGCCGGCACAATAGAGTGAAACCGAGGAGTGACGGAAATATGAGGAAAGAAAGGGAGGCTATCCATTATATTTGCCGGTTGAGGGTAGCCGGTTCTGTGCAACGGATGAAAGGGAATGTGACGTCATAGTCCATAAAATGGTTTATGGCCTGTGAACGTACGCGTATGACGCTCTAATCACCGAGGAATATGTGACACAGCATCGTCATTTCTAACCGATCTCTTTACAATCTAATAGTCGATTGCTTCCGGGTTCCAAAACAGGAAGCAGTTTTTGCTGTCTTTTTATGTGATCTCTGTCCCGTCACGGTTTTCTTCAAAACACATTAATGTAACTTTACTCGAAAATAAAACACGCATACCTGGACATTTTGTGAATTGGGCAGCACGACCCGGATGAACAACAAAAAACGAAGACGATACCTTCACTGGTTAACAATTGGTTTATTTCATTCGAACAATGGTTAATATACAGAGCATGGAATCACATGGCGCGTAAATGTCGTGGCCGTTAAAAAGTGCCGTTTAATAAGCGTGCAAGGCGATAGAGGTCTGAAAGACGCACCCGCCTGTGTTACTGGATTGCAGGTTTCAAAATAGTCGCGGTTGATTTGGATTCAATTTTTATACGATACTGCAGCTTTCTGAAACGCGCCCAACTTGCTGTTTCAATACGGATACTCGCTTTACCTTTTGGAATATCGCCAGAAATGAAAGCCAATAGAACAATTTATTTTGATGTCGCACATACGAGTCTTCTTTAAACGTTGATTGCGTCGTATCAAGCGTCCTTAATAATTATTAATAAAGCGCAGCTTGCGTGTTCAATTTTATATCTGTAGGTATATCTCATGCTTTAGCGTGATATGTAAAAGTCCATGTAAAATTCCAAATGAAGTGGATTACGGAGACATAGCGGTGCGTCTTTCATCAGTAAGGGCAAGTGATTTTCCCATGCCTATTTCATAAAAACAAGCGAAGCGCGTAAGGAAATGCGATAGGCGGACTGCGCATGACGTCAATGTATTACGTCAACAGGGTGGTAGTTGCGGGACGACTGTGCCCATTAAAAAAGTATGGCCTTTTAATGAGCTCTGCTCATAGGATACCGCGCTAACTTACTAAAAGTACAAGGCGGTTTCGACATGGGCCATAAATCACATTATATGAAGGCGGAAGCCTTAAACGCCTCATCAAAGGCAAAATTTGACCATCGGGGTCAGCGTCCTGCGGCGTCGGGGACGAGCAATGCGAAGAATCATCATCACGTGATGACGTCACCATATGATGTCACGATGAACGCAAATTGCCAAATTTTATGACATCACTATGACGTCATCAAGCCGTCACTGTGACGTCACATCAAGCAATGCCCCGTGCTGACGTCAACCAACAAATGACACTGTAGCTTGGACATAGGTGGTCCGATCACGCAGGCAATGAAAAATGAGGTGCGGTGCCTTCGATCTTGGATGCAGTATGAAACCACGTTCTGCGCACAAAACCCTCGAAGGGTGGCGGCGCAGGATCATTACATTGGCTGAAAAAAAAAAAGAAGAGGGCTTTCGCCTGTCAGTCGTCTTAAGTGAAAGCATAAGAGACCCTGTTAGTTTTGGGCAAATGAGTGACGACCCAAGTACGACAGCAATTGCTTTTATTTTGGCTTCACGCCCGGTGTGATATGGTATAGGAAAACTCGGAGGATGCTGCCCGAATATTAATTTTCAATGGTTTCCGTCCTCATAAAAAAATATTCGGCGGATCCCAGGCCTTCTGGGAATCGGTTTCATGCCAAGCAGTCAGCGGGTAGCTGTCCATGCTGCATTTTGTGGCCTTGAGGCAAGCGTTGCAGGTGTATCGGCGTGTTTTTGTAAGTGTAGTAGTTGCGTGCACATCGCGGGCTTACTAGACACGTCGACTACACAGACGTTTAAAGGGTAACTTGCGGCCTGCCGTAAGGTCAGCACTCATGTTAGAGCACAGACGTCAGTATTATCAGAACAAAGCGCACTTTACGGCGCGATGATGTGAATGTCATACCTAAGCTTTGTTGGCGTCTTCCTCCGTGGTCGAGCAACGCTTGAATATAGCTTGCTGAATCATAGGCATACAAATGTAATGTTTAATAAACGGCTCTAAAGTCGTAGCAATCACTGGAACCGCAATGGAAGTTAACCGGACCTGTATCGTAAGTGTACATATGTAACGTTTATTGCATTGTTATAACATTGGATAGCCAGCACTACAACTGCATTAGACGCTGCACCGACATTACGCCTGCATAGGGTCTTTTTCCAAAGCAGTTTTATTACTTGACGTCCCTTTGTCACGCAGAATACCTCACTGCCACGCAGAATGTGTCGGTTCGATTCCTGCTGAGATCCTGGTTTTTATTCTTTGCGTTCGTCGGTTCAACGCTGCCGATGTCGGTTTTAACGCGAAAGCGTTAAGGCTCGTTCACACCGGCGACTAGCAACGGTCACGCGACTAAGTTGGTCGCAAAGCGACTGGTCGCAAACGGTCGCAAATGGCCGTTTTGGTCGCAAAGCGACTGCTTTGGCTCAGTCGCTCGCTTCTCGATTTTTCTGTCGCGCGACTGCAGTCGCAAACCTCTCAACCAATCAGATGCGCAGAAACAGGACGTCAGCCTATTTTACGGGGCAACGGTAATGCAAGCTGTATACGAGCAGACATGAATTCTATATGGCGACGCGTATAGGTCGCGCGCAAGTGTGAACATCGGTCACTATGAGTCGCTTTATGACCTTTAGTCGCAAACGGTCGCGCGACCGTTACCGCCGGTGTGAACGAGCCGTTAAAGTATCGTGGAAATTCCGGCATCCGCGTCGGCGTCGATGTCGCTGGTTGGGTGCAAAAGTCACCTTGTCCGTGACCGAAAAATCGAGAAAGACGCAAATAAAATAAATAATAACAATTTTCGGTTCGAGTGAGGATCTAAACCAGGCCACCTGCGTGGCAAGCAGGTGTTCTACCACAGAGGCATGCTGTTGCTTGAAACTGTTCCGGAAATACAAAACACTCTATGAATGTCACGTAGGGGAAAGAGTCTTTTAACGCATGCCATATGGCGCGGCAGAAGCGTAGAATCGCGCCAGGCGTCAACACATGTGAACTGCGCATCGAGTGGGTGTTTTAAGGGTCCACCCATTGCAAAGCGCTCAGACACATTTAATCATCATCAGCTGCAAAAAGCGTCAACAGAGTGAGTAGCTGCGTAGGTTCGCGTATTGCCTTACGGTCAGTACATCCGATCAGTACATCGGATGAGATGAAGAAGACGAAGGATTTCCGCTTCGAGTCGTCTTAGGCGCATACACAAGGGACCCTGAGAGATTTCTTCCTTATGACCGTGCCAGAGAGACGGACGGACAGATGGGCAGCTTTCTTCTGACGTCGGCATAGAAATGCTCATGAAGTTAAAATCATATAGACTTGTACACGTTTTCGCCGCAAGTACCATACAAGTGGTGTATCTTACCACTCTACCTCATGCGCTAAGTGTCGTGAATAGTATTCAAGCGGCAAGACGGATATTGTAGGCGAAAATTGCGTTGTAAACATCAGCGTTCAGACTGGAACAACACAAACTGAGCCCTTTCTCCGCTTCCTGACCCTCCGCATACGGCGAATTCCGCGAGTGCTGTTGTGCCGTGTATCTGACTTTTTCTAATCGGTAATTACCACACTTTCGTCGTTAAAGTCTGTGGCATCACAGCTGTTCGCTTGTACTCATTTGTAGCACATGAGGATGTAGCGAACGTCTATCAACCTGTCGTATCATTTTTAACCGCTTGCACTGGCATCTCTGGTAAGAATACATTTTCTATCAGAAGTTCACAATTGTAGCGTTGCAGATTACACGGCAACCCTAAATCGTCGACTACAGTCCATTACTGCAGTCTGATATACCAGCACGTTGTGCTCGCGGCTATTTTTCGTGCTGTTTCCGTAAAATTTATAGCGCGCGCCAACTCAGCTGCAAGCTTAGAACGCAGTCTTCATAGGCACGTGTAGAACCTGAATGACTTGTATATTGAAATCGCCTAAGTATGTCTGTCTTCAATTGTTTTTTTTTTAATCCGGCCACCTGCTCATTGTGATGGTGCAAATACATCCTGCATCGTCATGGGATGGTGTGACTTTCTCCAAGCACGCGCCAACCTGAACTCGTAATCGCGTGGAACAGCTGTTCTCAAATGTGGTTCCGCGACGCCATCGCCCGCGAAAAAAAAAGTTTTTGGAGGCGTGTTTTGACCTATTCCCAATTCCAGGTCCTGCTCCAGGAACTGCAGCAACACTCTGAACAAGATTGCCTCGGCTGCCTCAGTGCCTCAATTGCAAACAAACTATGCTTTCTGCAGCAGCCCCAACCCCAACCCCCTCACGGTTCGTCACATTAAGAGGTCCGCCATCACTTCGACCTGTCCACAAGGGTTCCCCGCCACATTAACACCTGAGAACCACTGGCGTAGAGAGTCAGTCAACCGCTTGTAATCATCATATATTGTATTCGTAATGTATCCTTCATCATGTATTGGGCATTAAGAATATCCTTGCGTCTTCTCATCTGCCTCATCTTGTCTGCCCTGAGAATATAGCGATGTGTTATATTTGTGTAAAGAGCAAACAAGACGGTTTAATGGTCTATTTCACCCAGACTCACGATGCGAAAGAGTTCCTGGCATGGGGTCGCCATGCTGATGGCATGCATGCGGTTTGCACCGGCTGTGAACCAAGGCCCTCGTACCTCATCTGCATGGGCGACGCTGGAAGGAGACAAGCAGATGATTACTATTCATGATGGGGAATTACAGACCACCGACTTTTCCGGCGACTCAGCGCGGACGCCTGTAGCGTGGGCGACATTTCAAGACGACATAGAAGAGAGCGGGTTAGTTTTATCATTCTTCCTTCGTATTTTCATCCTCGGTGATCACTATGAGGTGTAATGCAACTTTTATTTCTTTCCTGGATGTAGTTTTTGAGGTAGAGTGTGGAGCTGCAGTTACACGTGTCTCGATGGAGCAGAGCGCTTGAAGATTAGGCAATATGTAATAACAGATGTCCAAGTGTGCATTTGCAGCCTAGTTTTTTACTTAGCTAGCTGTTGATTTTTAGCAGTGAAGCTGTTTAAGCTTGGCAAACGAGCGGTTCGCCTGGATGAGAAACTATCATCATGAACGGCGCCCGCTCTCTTTGTAGTCTTCTGCTTCGCTCCACGAACACTTGTGCTCGGCGTGCGCTCTGCCGCTGTGTCAATTTATCCAGCGTGGAGTGTAATAACACCGATGAGCGACATAACGACTGCAGAGAGACAGAAAGAAAGAGCTAGAAAGAAAGAAGAGAAAGCTAGATTGAAAGAAGGAAAGAAAGATAATTAAAAATACAAAGACACAGAAACAAATAGACAGGGAGAGGAGGAGACGCATAATAGAAACAAAAAAGAGATAGAAAGAACAGAGAGCAAGAGTGAAAGAGAGAGAAACAAGGAGAAAGAAAGAAAAGAATGAGAAAGCGAAAAATTACACCACCTCCCGCTAAAGGGGACCATGAGGCGATGCGAAGCCGGAGCACTTGCACGATCGCGTTCCGTTGGCGTTCGTTGGGCATGCTACCGACCTCGCGTCGTGGAACGCGAAGAGGGACGCTACGCGCGTCGTATCTTCCATCTAGCCTGGCCGTTAATTCTCACAGGGCGAGCGGGGAACGCGGTCGATAGGCGGGCGAGAGGGAGGCAGCGTGGGAGAGGAGAGAGAAGCGGAGGGGACGCGCATGCGCTCGAGATCATCGCGGCGTTGCGCAGGAGAGCATTTCGGCATGTCTAGCCCGCGTTTCAAAGGAAGAGTGGAAAGGGGGAGGGGAGATGGTGAGTGGAGAGGAGGTGTGTGGAGAGGGTATGCGCATGCGCAGTAAGGGTGGTCACGCCGCACACCACCACCACCGGATTGAGCTCCGCCTTAAGATACTTCGCATCTAAAATAGAAAGGGAGAGAAAGAAAGGGAATAAAGATAAAATGATGGAAAGAGCAAGACAGAGAGAGAAATGTATATAGAGAGAAAGAAATCGAAAAAAAAAACAAAAAGCGATAGAAAAACAAAGAGAGACAGGAAGAAAGAAAGAGAAAAATAAAAAGAAACGAGGAAGGCCGCCCAGCTCCGACTTGGTGCCAGCCTGGCGACACTAGTGCAAGCTGCGGTAGCAAGCTCCGTTAACTTTTTTTCGCCAGTGTACGTATTAATGAGGTGGTCGAATACGTGACACCCAAAGCTCAACGTCCACGACGCTTTTTCCAGCTCCCGCAGTCTCTCGTAGCATGCAGCTCCGCGATAATGGACCTGAGTCATTCGTACCAATAATTTAGTAGGATCTCGTGTTCAGGTGTGCAATTACCCATCAATTTGCAGTAGTCTATAGAAATACGAGTTTATTTCTCATCCCAGTCAAGGACCACATACAGCAGGTCGCTTACGCAGCGCAACGGTGAGACCTTATCCGACAGTAAGATCGACCACGTGTGACCACATCTCCTTGATTCAAAGGATGAAAATATCGTGTGGTGATGTGTGTGTCGTGGACACGGACGACGGGATTATGGTATCTACCATGTATATCACTGAAAGCATCTCACCGGCGCGGGCAGGTGGATGGCTACACACTTCGTGGGTTAGTTGCGATGACGCAACCACTGTAGTCGTCGTCGGAAATTTGAATGCGGACGTGTCGGGAATGAAGAGGGTGTGGTTTAGGTGTTTCGTGTTGGACGTTTAGGTCGCTATAACACATCGCTGCGACACAACCGGCGCATTCAACTAAGGTGTAAATCAGCGGCGCACGTGCGTCCACTTCACATTATCAAAGGATGTGTCCGCAGCTACGAGTATCCCGATCAGTGCATGTCTAGCGGCCTAAATCAATTATGACCGTCTTTGCTACGTGACAATGAGTTATGCAATGAAGTCTTTAGCAAAATTTTTCTCATCGCAACGTCTACAACTCCACTGGTCTTCAAGCTTCGCCGGGAGGATTGGTTCTTCATTTTTGGTTGATAGACTGTTACTTTCCACTCTCCCGCTTATTTGATAACCCCACTTCGTCCTATTCGGACTAAAACGCTGCGATGACGACGACCTGCGTTTCTTCTCATGAGAAAGAGGACAAGAATGACAGCTTCAGCGCTGGTGTCGTTCTCTCACATGTTCTTGTCTCGGTTTACACAGGAATTTTGAATGATACATATGGACCAACTAGCTCGTCTTTTCGTCTTACTTCACTGGATAGTTCGCACTAGAACTCATGGCTGGCCTTGATTTCATGGAGTTTCTAGAGGAGATCACTACGTTGGCACGAGAAAAACGTTAAGGCACATGAAATTAACGCCACGAGCAACACATTCGTATTAGTTTACGGCGACAGTGGCGCACGTGTGTCCAAGATTACCGCTATAGAGTGGACGTGCTCTTAAAGATAAGCACTGACCCATGGTGTGCCACTCCCGTATATTTTGGATCTTTTTGCGAGCCATTCTCGCTTGGAAATCAGTGCTCTTGGTGTTGATTTCATGCGCCTTACTATTTCGAAATTTTCAAGCAGCGGCCTTCTCTATTCATATATATGAGAAGCATCGTCCAATATTATATATTCATATGTGTATCTGATCATACAGGAACGAAATAATTAAGTTATCGCTACTTGAGAAACTTTTTTCGAGGTATACCAAGTGCTCCTACGTTGCAGCTTGGGTATTGATGAGTAGTTTGAACAAGCATCAACGTGCTTTTCGGGACGCACATCGCAATTTTCTTTTACCATCCAGGTGGTCGTATCTTCAAGTGGAGAGCAATGAGCGCGTGCCTGACGATATACAAGCCTACGCAGCCGGAGCGCTGGAAGCTCACCTTACTCGTCGACGGTTACAACAGCACTGGACGAACCTTTTCGCGGATTACTGTGAAAATCAGGCAGAGTATTGCCGTAAGCTTGAACAATTCTTTTTGCAGAACATCAAGTACACACTAGAACAAGGCCATCAACGCAGGCACGACGACTCATTCTGGAATATGGTACAGTTTTCGATGTGTTTTCTGTATAACATTTCCGGTATCTTTTATTCGTGAATGTCGCCAGCCACGGTTGTCTGGTGGTTATGGCGCTCGACTGCTGACCTGAAAGGCTGACCTGCTGACCTGCTGACCTGAATGGAGGCAAAAATGTTTGAGGCCCGTGTACTTACATTTAGGTTGACGTTAAAGAACCCCAGGTGGTAGAAATTTGCGGAGCCCTCCAGTATGGTGTCTCTCATAATGATATCGTGGTTTCGAGACTTAAACCCCTGATATTATTAATAATTCGTGAATGTCCTCTCGTGGAGGTACCGAATACGTGGTTTTATCTGACTCATGAGGCAATTTTCTCATTTTGACAAAGATTGTTCAATGATATTCACACTCGCACTATTGTTGAGGTGAAAATTTTTTCCCTACCAGCTAACTCGCTATCACTCGCCACAACAAGTTCCGCCACATGCTAGCACCTATTGTACTGCTGCCACAGTTGTACTCACAGTGACGTAGCTTTGGGATATCTGTTCAGCGGAGGGTGAAGCAAATTGCGTCTAGCTTACCTACGCGTCAGTTACGTTTTCTGGCGGCCTGCTCTGGACTTTATGGAGGCTGTTTGGGAGTGGTTGAAGGGTTTTCAGGAAGAGAGAGCGTCGTAAGGCCCTGTGCTGCAAGGTCTGGCTCTCGATCGAAAACCTGTGCAGAGCCATGGGTGATTACGTTCTCCGGCAGTGCGAGTGATAAAGGCATGCCCGAGGATGGCCTGTACTCTGCAGGCTAAGTCAGGGCCGTTATCAGGGCACTTTGACGAGATCATCCCGGAATCGTGGCAATAACAAAACAATATCATCCTCGCAACCGCTGAAAACATCAAACGCAGCCTCTGGCCCCCAACTCTTTGTAGATGAGCGCATTACATACGTTAGTTACTAATCAAACAAGTTGCAAAAATATTCTTCCCAGTTCCTAACGTTTCTTCGCAATGTCACAGAAGCTGTAACTTCTAGTACGCTGAAGTTTTATTTGTCATTTTGTCATATTTATAATAGTTCGGATGCTCGCGACTCCGGCGACTTGCGTAAAAATTGGTCTACGCAAGGGGCCCCAAGCTCACCTCAGCTATCGCGCCACAGCCACCGAACAGTCTACCGCAAGGGCCTGGGCAGTGAAGAAGTTTGGAGCGGAGGGCCATATCTATTATATGTTTGATTTCTCACGGGGCTTTGATGTCCGCATTCGAAAAAAATATTGATACCGAACTCCACAACTACTCGCACATGGCGACGCCGGTTCCGAAACACACTTTTCTTCTTTTTTTTTTGTTTTGTATTAACGACAGAGTGTATATTTATGTGTGTTGGCCATTACTAGCAGATTTAAGCTTTGTTTTGTATTAACGGCAGAGTGTATACTTATGTGTGTTGACTATTTTTGTCTTGGATATGTTATGCAACAGTTGCTGTTTCTTTTTTTTTTAACATCACCGTGTGTACACATGTATGTGATTGTTGAATATGTTGTTTTGACTGTTATGTCTTGACTGTTACGCTAAGTTGTATATTGTATATGATTAGAAATGTGGACAATATGTACTTTATCTTTATGGACCCTATGTACTCCAAGAGCTAAAGAGTAGCCGGCGCCTTATTTGTGCGCCAACATCTCCTTACATCATGTCAATAAAAAAAAACACTTTTCTTCAATGTTTATGTTTCAACACGTGGCGACCGCATGGGGCGCCGCACGAAAACGCGCTGAATTTATGCCTGGCAGCTCGTGGCTGCTACGAGAGAAGAAATGTCCGCATTAACTTCTTGTGCGGAGACGATGATTATGGCCGATCGCAAGTGTTCATCGTGTAGTTTACTTTTTCACCTTCAGAATGAAGAACAGGTGCTCGCACAAGAAGGTACTTCTGAACATGGCGCTGATCCTATAGTAGCCTGTCTACGTTGCGCCCGGCCGTGGCGGGCCGGGCGTTTTAGATTGCTGGCTTTTGCTCATATTGTTATTACCATTATATATTCAGTTATGAAGCGAACCATATAAATTCGCTCTGCACAGTGGAGGATAAGAAAAAGGGAACCAATCAAATACTCCGCTTACTTGTGACTTGAGGTCTGCGTTCATTTTATTTGCAGGTGTACCTTCATTACAAGCAAATGACGGGTCTCAGCGATGCATGGGAAAATCAAACTCTCGATGTTTCACGAGAGATACAAGGAGTCCCGCGAGTTTTGTGAGTAACTGCAAGTTCATTTGATATCTAGTAATTCTTTGCGCATTATTTCTCGTGTCTGCGTAAAGTCGCCACTTTGTTGCTACTCGCACAACAGAGAAGCATTCCCATACCCATTATGTGTCGTACAATTCTGAGCAGCGCCCCTCAGCATCACTTCCGTTTACAATTATATTTCATTGCAATCCCAACGTCAGGATCGAATTTAGCTTTATCGTAACCTTGAAGTTCGCGAAACACATGTCTATTGAGAGAAATGGTGAATAGGCTAGTAAATTTTGCAATTAAGATGTATATATTGTTTATTGTAGTACTCAAAACTACTCAAAGCATTTGTCGAGCAACATTTCAGGCTTTTTGTATTAGTTTTGTCAAAATTTCAAAATAGAGAACGAAATTTTTCATAGGTCAAAGTGTACTCCTCAGAATTCACCAGAAAATACCCTTCAATAGTTATGATAAAGAGCCCGAAAGTTGAAAAACAGAATAATCGAGAAAGTGACTGATTATTCTGTATCTCATCGCGGGTTCTTCGCATCCTAATATAGAAATCCTAACCTATCTGCGGCTCACAGTGTATTTACAGCGCGAAAAGCGAGAGACAAAAGAAGAAACACTACACAGGACAAGCGCTGACTGCCAACTACAACATTTATTGCGCATAACCCATGCTTAAATAACATCGCTGCGTACCACGTGAACATAAGGGGGCGAAAAGGTAAAAACGTATTACAAAAACCAAACAAACAAACTGTCGTAACTATCATCGTATGCCCAGATAGTCTATCTCTTTTTGAATTAAGCTGATTGAGGCCTGAGCGACGCACACACCTGACAGAGAGCTTATATGCACAGCCCCCACGATTTGCCGCTGCGTCTGCCCCCTGTGTCGATACAGAATGGCCGTGTTACCAAATAAATGCACACAACCACAATCGCGACAGTGCAGCGATAGGTGCGAGCTAGCTTGGCCTTTTAGGGAATTATTGTGCTCACGCAGACGCACATTAATGCAGCGCCCCGTCTGCCCAATATACACACGGTCACACGAAAGTGGAATCGAGTACACTGCGGAAGCACAGCAAGGAATGTACTTTTTTTACGTGTCTTATCTGACATGCACTTTCCCGTGTGTTCGACCTGTTAGCAATGCGCCGGTCAACCCTCGCACAAAGTTTGCCCAGCTTATTGGGGGCAGGAATGACAACATCAACATTGTAGCAATAGGTGACCTTTGTGATGCAATGGGTCAGGCCATGCACGTAGGGGAGGACTGCCGTTCTTTATTGCTGCTCACGCTCACACCCACCACTTGCCCTTGTTCCGCCCTTCTTGATGTCTTTCACCAGCTTTTCTGCAGCGAAAGAAAGCCTTTCCTCTGGAAAGCCGGACCTCCTCACTTTTGAAGCCTGCGAATTCAGGCAATGGGACATCATGTGAGGACATGGTTTTGTGAGTGCCGAGCGGAAACACGACATTACTATGGCATTCTTTACCAGCTTTGCGTGGCTCGAGGTATAATTCAGCAACGGTTTTACTGACCTTGGGGCGTACTGCCAACACACATGCGTGGGGCAGAACTTTAGGCGCAGGTCTAGAAACTGGGTGCACCCTTCGCTCATGCGCTCAGACGTGAAGTTGAGGCCAAGCTCATTTTCAAAAATCGACAAAATCTGTTTGGCAGATGAGTCCTGGTGGCTGTCGCTCATTATAATTAAAAAATCATCAACATACCGAAACACTTTTGTTGTTATGTATGCTTTCTTCAACAGCTCGGTCAAGCTTGCTTAAGTAAATGTCACTCAGCAAGGGGGCAACTCGGGATCCAATGCAAATTCCCGCCTTCTGCAAAAAGCATTTGCCGTCAAAGGAAATATTCATACATCCTAAATAAAAGCAACAAGTTCCAGGAGCCTTTCAACAGAAATCCCGCTACTTGATCTGAAAATCATTTCATAATTATCATTTATGATGCACTGCTGGAGAGCGGACATGAGGTGATCGTGCTGAAGTGAATAGAACAAGTCTTCGACATCTATGCTCATTGCTGCACTACTCTTCGGATCAGATTGGGACAAAAATTCCACAACTGCCAGAAAACTTGAAATTAGGAAAGGATCAGGAACAGACAGTGAAGAAAGACACTTCTGGATGTATCCTGAAGCACAATGTTGCCACGTATCGCGTTCTGTGACGATAAGACGAAACGGGAGATCCAGTTTGTGCGTTTTGGCCGTGAAAAAACTTCAAGCTGCAGATTGCTAGACTTTTTGACTGCTTGCGCAGTTCTTTCTAGATTTATTTCTTGCAGCAGTGCTACAGCTTCGCGCTTCCTTTGAGCCAGTTTTTCAGTAGATTCCCTAAAATTCTTTTTAACAGCTGCTAAGGCCTTCTGCCCAAATGCGTTACCGGAGATAACAACAAAGAAACCCTCCTTATCCGACGTGAGCAATCTAAAGTTATTCTGCACAAGGAAATCAGTCAAACGTCGTAACTGGCTCTGCCTGCCAGGCCTTCCAGCGCACTTTTGGACAGCGTCCATACACTCACTGATGCAGCGCTGCTTTTCACCCTCCGGTACCTGACGGCTGACGTCGCGAGCCAAGGCCACCTTTTCCATGGGCGTCAGACGAGGCTCGAAGCACTGTTCAAGTCCCAGTTGCAGAATGTTGCTGTAGCACTCCGGCAGATGAACATCACCCACGGTCACCACACTGCCCTGGGCTGTCGATGTCTTCCTTGAAGGGAGCGTCGGCCTGACGAGGCTCCAAAGGGCCTCCGTTGCCAGGTCGGCAGTCCTGCTCTAATCTCTGTAGGGCTTGTTTCTTATTCCTTTGCCGTTCATTCCTCCACACTGGGCACCGAGAGAGTCCTTATAGAACCGTCCCTGGCGCCACCATTCCGAACAGAGGATGCGACAAAAACGCCGCGAGTGCCCTACTGTCGGCTGCAGCCAACCACACAGTGCTTGGATGTCGGTGGGACCAGTGCCATGCCTGACGTGCCACGATGCAGTCCGGGCCCTCACGACACAAACGGCGATGAGCGATGTCAACACAGCTGAGTTAGCGGCATAGGAGATAAAACACGGAAAAAGGCCCGATGTACAAGAAATGAAGTTCAAAAGAGTGCTAAGCCGGGCTAGTTGGTAAGTGTTCATAGTGGATTTACAGCACGAAAAACGAGAGACAAAAGAAGAAATACTACACAGGACAAGCGCTGACTGCCAACTACAACATTTATTGCGCATAACCCATGCTTAAATACCATCGCTGCGTACCACGTGAACATGAGGGGGCGAAAAGGTAAATACTTATTACAAAAACCAAACAAACAGAAACTGTAGTAACTATCATCGCATGCCCAGAGAGTTTCTCTTTTTGAATTAAGCTGATTGAGGCCTGAGCAACGCACACATCTGACAGAGAGCTTATATGCGCAGCCTCCACGATTTCCCGCTGCGTCTGCCCCCTGTGTCGATACAGAATGGCCGTGTTACCAAATAAATGCACACAACCACAATCGCGACAGTGCAGCGATAGGTGCGAGCCAGCTTGGCCTTTTAGGGAATTATTGTGCTCACGCAGACGCACATTAATGCAGCGCCCCCTCTGCACAATATACACAAGGTCACACGAAAGTGGAATGGAGTACACTGCGCAAGCACAGCAAGGAATGTACTTTTTTACGTGTCTTATCTGACATGCACTTTCCCGTGTGTTCGACCTGTCAGCAATGCGCCGGACAGCCCTCGCACAAAGTTTGCCCAGCTTATCGGGGGCAGAAATGACAACATCAACATTGTAACGAGAGGTGACCTTTTTGATGCAATGGGTCAGGCCATGCACGTAGGGGAGGACTGCCGTTTTCTTTTGCTGCTCACGCTCACACCCACCATCTGCCCTTGTTCCGCCCTTCTACCGGATCTTCTACCGTTCTCATCTCATTGCTCTAAGTTGTAAAACGCGCCATTTCAATGACCGTCATGACGAATGCCTGAGGTCGTTCCTGTCCTCACCATGTCGCCTGCAGTTTTACTCATCAAGTTCACTGATTTGGAAATACAGGTTCTCCAGCGCCATTCTTGTAGTGGTTCACAGAAGTGATTCACGAGAATCCCGCACCCAAAGCTAGCTAACGCAGAACTCAAGAGAGAGGAAAACGTCTGTGATCCTCTACTTGCACGGGGTTTCCCACATAAAGGAAACAGGCGGCTTCGCGCAGGGGAGGGAGAGGGGTTTATTTTGGGAGGGAGAGGGGTTTAAGCGTAGACAGGCAGGCAGCAATTTGGCGTTACATTGCGCACGCTGCGCTTGCACTTGTATTATAGCCCCAAGAGAGCTTAACGGGCTCTAGAAACGGCGCTCTTCCAGCTTTCGCTGTGACTGTGCTGCGGTTTCAGCGCAGGCCTGGCGTTTTTTTCACACTATTTACAGTATTCAACAAGAAAAACTCTATTCTAGCGCGAAGATGACAAGAGTTTATTACGTGCATTCTGGAATGCCCAACGGCCACCAAAACACAGGAGAAAACATTTACTTTTGATTATTCATCTCTCTAAAGGATTTTGTGTGAATTTTCATAGAATGAGAACGTTTGACACCAAACGGTGTTGGTACTATTTCATCCTGACCAAAGTCATGACAAAAAGAATGTTGTATTTATTGAATGCCACAAATGAGAGCGATGTATTCATTTGAAGATTCGCTGTCAGAGAGCAAGGCGGTATTTAGAACAAGGTGTCTCCTAGCAAGGATTAGCTGAGTCCCCATATCAGTGAATCCAATAAAAGACAAAGAAATGAGATGAGCCAGTAGAAATAGTGTAAGAGAACAAAAAGTTCAAACTATTATTAGTTATGCTGTTTCCCTCCTAGAGAATATTATCATGCGTTTTACACCTTCCCTAAGGGGTAATGCGTGATATGTGTAATATGTGGTATATGAATTTGCATGATCTGTTTTTTTGCCTGAAATAAAGCAATTTGGTGTGGTATCTGTTGGCGTCAACCGAATAATACTAGCTTGTGAATTTATGATAACAATAATTTCTAGAGTTTAACGTCCCAAAACCACAATTTCACTATGAGAGACGTCGTAGTGAGACGCCGTAGAGAGGCCGCAGATTTAGGTACACGTTGATGAACACCAGATTGTCGTGAACTTGTATACTACCCGTGGCTACTTAGATATCTACGCGGATATAAGGGATTAGATGACACATTGTGAATTCTGCGCGCGGCCGAATACCTCCAATATGCAGTTATGAGGGCACGACCTGTCAGTTATACGATTTCTACAAGACCTATGTATTCTCCTTCCGCAGCTCGAATGTATTGGTTTAGTGAGCACCCCACAGTCAGAGCACCAACATGCGCACATCGGTCAGTAGTTCAGAACCTCAGTCTGCGCGGAGCTTGAACGCGATAGCGTTAAAGAGCTCACTTCGCAGAAATTCCGGCGTTGGCGCTGGCGTCGGTGTCGGCGCTGGTGACGACCTCCTTGGTTGCGAGCGAAAAATCATCTTCTCCCTGACCGAAAAATTGAGAAATATGCAAATAAATTAAATAAAAATTTTCGGGTTCGCGCGAGAATCGAGCCAAGGCCGTCTGTGTGGCAAGGATGTGTTCTACCAAAGAGCCACGCCATTTCTTGAAACTGCTTTGGAATAAAAAGCACCATATGAATGTTGTGCAGTGGAAGTAGTCTCCTTGACGCATGCAATACTGCGTGGCAGAAGCGCAGAATCGCGCAAGGCGTCAAAAGATGTTAATTGCGCAACGAGTGGGTGTGTTAAAGGTTCAATTCCAAAGCGCTGCGAAAAATTTAGTCATCATCATGAGCAAAAGCATCAACTAAGTGGACAGCTGCGTAGGTTCGCGAGTTGCCTTACGGACGCGTAGTGGGCCCTTCGCTGATTCGCCAAAGGAATAATTATGGCGTAGTGCGCGCTTAACAAGTGTACTTTCAGTAGGAATTGGAGGATAGATTGAAAAGGACAATGTTACGGGCAATGTCGTTCGTTTTCTTACGGCACGGTTGAGGCATGCACCGAGAGCCGAAGCCAGGCAAGAAATGGAGGAGGCGGTGAGCACCGGGGCTCGATTACGCTATCGTGTTCTTCTATTGCAGGTGAAGCTCAAGTGTCGTCCAAGTTTTAGGGGCGTAGCTCCTCTTAGTCTAACCTTGTCACGTCTCCGTTGTCCGGCGTATCTCCCGGCAGCCGGCAGTAAACGGCAGTACCTGTCGGGTGGTGGTGGTGGTGGTGGTGGTGTGCGGCGTGACCACCCTTACTGCGCATACCCTCTCCACACACCTTCTCTCCACTCCCCCTCACCATTCTCCATGTCCTCTACCCCTCTCCCATTTCCCTCTCCACTCACCCTGTCCCCTTCCCCTCTCCCATAACCAGTCTTAAAAAACCCGCATTTCCCCGAAGGGGAGTATGAGGAAGTGCGAAGCACGGGGTGATGCTATGAGGGGGCACGCGACTAAACTGCAGAGCCGAGCGAAGGAGACGGCAGCGAGAGAGCACGCGCCAGCCGACCCACGGAGGTCTGGCCGTTTTTAAGTGCAAAGCACTTTTACTGATGATGATGATCTGTCTTCCGAACTCGTTCCAAAGAACCCGCAACGCGTTCAACTTGTTGGCGGCGATGCGCACGCCCGAGATGGGGTTGTTGTCGAACCACAGTCGATCGCACACCGCGCAGCTATATCCGAAGCTGCGGTCCAGGAAGTCTCGCTTGAAGCGCGCGTCCGGCCGATCGAATTCGAGGGCCCGCGCTCGCTCACGCATCGTGCGTCCCCGCGCCAGATCGGCTTCGGGGTGCTCGGCTCGCTTCGCACGCTTTCGTTCGGCGTCTCGCCGCCGGCCTTCATCACCACAGGCAATGCGCGGGGCGCGCTCAGCCACGGAGCGGAGGGCGGAGCGCGCGCAGTCACGTGGGGCGTGACGTCGCTGCGCCGTTGCTACAGACGCTCCTCTCCGCTCCTCGCGCCGTTGCTATGGGACGGCGGATTCAGGGTCGCTTATAAAGTGCATTCGCACTTAAAAACGGAGAGGGCGTGCACACATGAAGGCTCCCTAAAGACAATGCGCTGCGACAGTACGTGATATGTATCGCCCTCTCCTCTCCTGCGCTTCCCCCTCTTTTTCCTCTCCTACGGCCCCTCCCCCCCTATCTTGCCTCGCGGCGCAGCGTCGCGAGGCAGCGTCTTGATTGAAAAAACCGACCGCTCGCGCTGCACAACCGTTCACTGACCACCCCGTATATATAGTCACTGGATTTTGACCACCAACGTAGTGCGTGTGTGCGATTTCTCCTGTGCGTGATTAAACAATGAAAATTCACAGCGTACATGTAAAATTAAAGTGAGCTGCAAGTCGTCATAAGTCTCATCGAACCTTTAGCATAAACACGCCCGATCTCACGTCGGTGATGATGTACTGGGCAGAATTCACGGAAGATTCACGATTTACCGATGAACCTCCGCAGCTTCGCCCCCTCATCATCATTCACTCCGTGGATATGGGGTTTTTTTTCGGACGTCTTCCGTCACCTGAACTTTGAGCACAGGACAAAACAGGAAGTTGCACACTTTCGTTCCGCTCCACTGTCCGCCGCAGAATGGCCAGTTAGAGAATTCTGGTTATGGCGACCGCAGGCTTGAGTATAGGACACCAGGTTCAGTAGTACTTTCGCGAACATTTGCCCAGTCTGTTGACAGGTGTGTCGACAGGTATGGGAGAAGGTGTCTTGGGTGGACTTCTTGAATAAGCAAATGCTAGAGTGTATGAAGTAGACGAGGAACTGATGCTTGGGAGAAGCTGTGGATGATTTCGGACGAGAACGCTGTTGAATGTTTGTACCACATAAGAGCGTATCCTATGAGCAGGATTCAGAACTCTAACTCACACTTTGGCATCCTGCACCCCCACTTCTTCACTTTCCTTCAGAGCGCGGGGATTTTCCGAAGCATGTTGGGCATTCAAATTTATTGCCTCGACTTCTCGTTGCCTTCTGTCCCAGTCTTCCAAAGAGTTAGCCTAACTTCAGCCCGGTTTTTCGAGCGTGGGCACAAATGCCACTTCTCACACCATGTCGAGACACTCTGCTGGTAAGGGTAATGCCCTGAAACGCGTCAGCCCAGCACTACGCAAGCAATACCGCAAACACGACAGTCGCGTTACAAGAGCCCCTCTTCTCCCAACCTTTGTTTACATAACCTCGAGGGCGCGACTACTCAGTTGTATCATTCCTACGCGCCCACTGCAGTAGGACTTGTCTGGATTTTCTACGTATGCCCCGCGTACTTTGAGTCACATATATGCCGAGTTCTTTTTGAAATCCACCTTCGTAAAACCCTCCTTTTACTTGCCCTTTATACTTAGCCCTCTGAGGCAGCAGACTCCTTATATGCCACAAATGCGTGATGGTGCTACGCGCGGCATATCACAAGTACACGTGACTAACTTAAGATATACGAAACAGCACTTAGCTGACTTCCTTAGCAAAAGAACAATTCATGTTGCCAGTAATCGAAGCAGTCTCCGCTTGAAGGCTGGTTACTTACACTGGCACACTTGTAAAACTATCATCATCTGATCTCGACGCTGACATTCTTTCAGTTCAGGCGCCATTCGGGAAAGAGTTTATTAACTGCTTGCTCACAACACCATTGAGCCATATAGACAACCTTTGCGTCACCAGATGTGTTAATGCGTTGGTTGTGCATACACGTGTCAATGTACATTAACGCTTATTTGTCATCATATCGCTAGAAACTGCTGCAACTTTTGTTTCCGCTGCTAAAAGCACCGCTAATGCACACGAGATGCAAATGCTTTAGCAGCAAGTTCGTTAATATTTTGTAAATCTTGTCACAGTCCCGAAATGCCGCCGTCGGGGGACAAGTTTGCATTTCCGAGAAATAATGTCTCAGGGGACTAGACGTAAACGGCCAGTATTGAAATGCACATTGGTACATTTATTGAACAGCTTTCCATCAATGCAACATTTTTGCGGTCGCACCGTTTGGTCAGGGGGAAAGAGTTTCAGCGCTATCTTAGCGCAAGCCGTCTTTTCTCACAATTGACTAACAACCTTGACTTACTTTGGAAATGATTAGCTGATCTACAGCTTCAGTGAGTCGTGACAACGCGGCGCTGCGTCCACAATTAACTTATAGGAATACGTATTTTGTACTCAGTAGGCAACAGTATCCGTTGTGTTGACAGGTTGTCTTCCCCGAGTTTATTTTCCATGAAACGACAGTAAGACATCACGTACTTTTTTTACTGATGGCATCCCCGTAGTCATGTGCTTGGTCAACTTAATGAGATTTCACTTAAGGCGAAAGTTTTCTCGTGAAAACAACGCCTTATGTATTTCAGGTACTTAGGTGCAACTTCTAGAAGTAAGTTTCCATAGAAGTGAGCGTAATATATTGAGGAAGTCTTGTCATTGATTAGCATAAGCAAGTGATAACATTTAAATGCGAAGCATTTGTCAGCCAACTTCTCCGACGTTGAGTGTATCTATCTATTTGTCTATCTATCTATCTAGCCGCATACGACTTTGTGCTCTCCTGCCCGTTTCGTTAATGGGATGTATACCAAAATTGACATGGCATAACATGACTGTACGACGAACATATATGACATGTCATAACACGAAAATCACATGTATGTCATGCAGAGCATGGTTTTCATGACATGGTCTCGGAGAGGTCGCGGCTGTTTTATTAAATGGATATATACGAAAATTGGTATCATAAAAGATTTCTGTATGACGAACATACAGAAGAAGTGGTAACGCGGACATTATGATATGCACGTCATTTTCGACATGACAAACCTGCCATGCTCATATTGCGCTCGCGGCTGGTTCGTTAGCTTGATATGTGCCAAATTTGGTATTATGTGACGTGACTGCATGACGAACCTAAATGACAGGTGGCAGCATGATAATCATGACATGCATGTCATGTAGGGCATGATTTCCATGCCACGCTGGTCGCGGCCGGTTCGCTAGCTTGACGTACACCAAAACTAGTATTGCGTGACGTGACTGTATGACGAACATAAATGACAGGTGGTAACATGGCAATCGTGATATACATATGTTGGGCATGATTAATGTGTCCACTAATGGTGCGCTCGCGGCCGGTTCGCTAGCTTGACCTACACCGAAACTGGTATTGCGTGATGTGACTGTGTGACGAACAGTGCGTGATGAACACAAATGACAGGTTATGCATTATATGTACCAGAATATACGTTTCATTTGCTTGACATATGCCATATTGTAAATGTCCACATGTGTGCATGAGAAACAGCGATATATAGTGGGTCAGATGCCATGACATGAATGACTTCATTTGCCTCAAAGACAAAGAAAGCGTTGTATTCATCTATCTGCTCGTTCCTTCGCATTACATCGATTCCCACAGCGCGTGGGATCTGCCGAATTTTTTTAGTAAAAGAGGCACATATGGTTATGTTGAGATGTTCATGTGGCCTTAAGAGGGACATGTCTACGATCACCAATGTATTGCCCGCCCTAGTTCGTAAGAGTCGCGTTACATCGGGCTATTCATGGACGCGTTATTCTTGGGACATTTTTGCGTATTCTTTATAGGAGAAGAGGGGACAGGCTCGGCATGGGCTTCCATTGAATTGCAACTGCAATTTCTCTTTGAGACAGAAACCTAGCAGCAAAATGCACTTATGACACATTTTGGCAGCCGCCTTTGTCATTTCCTGGGCAATTATAACATTCGATAAACTAACCCGATCCTTGCAATAACTCCGTTGCCCCTCTATGCTTCATTTCAGCTATATGAACGTTTTGGATAACATTTACGATTTGGAAAGTGTGCTTGGGAGGAAGAAAGACCTGAACTCGATCGCACAGACCCTGGCCTGCACTGCGCTCGTGAAGATTGTTGGTGACTTCGATGACTTGTACATGGCTCACGACACGTGGTTCCTTTACCGTGGAATGCTGCGTGTACAAAAGATGTACATATTTCCTTGGCACCGCACTGCGTCGGATACTACGCCAGGTATGAAAAGCGCAGACACATTCTATTATTTTTGTTCGTTTGTTTCAGTCACGCCGTG
>NW_023614824.1:0-30050 GCF_013339695.2 Rhipicephalus sanguineus
GTCATGTAGTGGTCGGGGGGAGTCTCCTTAATGCATGTAATATTGCGTGGCAGAAGCGTCGAATCGCGCCCCGCGTCAGAACATGTGAATTGCGCAACGAGCGGCCGTTTTAAATGCGCACCAATTACAAACCGCTCATAGATATTTAATCACCAGCAGGAGGAAGAATTATGGCGTAGTGGACACTCCACAACTGTACTTGCAGAAGGCATTCAAAGATCGTTTGAAACGGCCAATGTTGCGAACCGAAGCCGGGCTGGCGATTAAGAATGCGACCGAAACAGCACTAGCGTTCACTAAGACTTAAAATACGGGGACGTGCTTCCCGCTCTCGCAAAATGTCCGAAATTGTAGACGCTGGAACGCAAAAGCAAGAAGAAAATGACTACAGATTAGGGATCCGTCACTTTGACAACAGTGCCATAGTGACGGGGTAACAGATATCACACACGTGCGGCGGTTAAAACGTATGTTACGAGCTCCGAGGTGACGCGGGGCCGAAAAGTGTATGCTACGCGGCTGAAGTGACACGGACACACTACTCGAGCCAAGAAAATGTGGTGTCGCATGTGTGGTAACTGTTGCGCCGTCAAATAGTGCAGTTGTTAAAGTTACACGCCCTTTCTCTGTATACCCTGTTTCATATATTAGGTATGTTAAGCGGTTTATTGGACGGCACTCGGCGACAATGCACTATGGCGACAGTCAAGGCAAAAGCACGGGCTCCGAGCGCGAGCGGCGTTTAGAAGAGGACGACCCACTAGGAGCCGCTGGAAAGCGCAACCGTTAAGCAGTACCAATTGCTTCGCCACAATTACCCCGGGTACGAAAAGGGAGCCGTCCGGCGACCCAACAGCTCGTTACTATGAGTGGGTCATAGTAGGCCTTGAGGCGCTCCACGTTGACTATGTCGCGCCCTCGACGGCGCATGTCCGAAGCTGGTTCGATGGGTTCGATCAGGTAGTTGACCGGGGATGTGCGCTCGACGACCCGGTAGGGGCCTTCGTATTTCGGCAGTAGTTTTGAAGAGAGGCCGGTTGCAGTGGTAGGGACCGAGAGCCATACGAGCGCTCCGGGGATGAACGTGGACTCAGAAGTGGTGGTGCCACCGCGAAGGCTCTTCTGACGCTCTTGTTCGTGCGTTGTAAAGGCCTTTGCAAGCTCGCGACACTCTTCAGCAAGCCTGGCTGTGTCAGAAATAGGCGCACAATCAGATGGATCCGGCTTGTAGGGTAGTATCGTGTCAATGGTGTGCAACGGGTGCCTTCCGTACAATAGAAAGAAGGGTGAAAAACCAGTAGTGCTCTGAGGGGCGGTATTATAGGCGTAGGTGACGAAGGGCAGAATGGAATCCCAATTTGTGTGATCGGCGGCGACGTACATTGAGAGCATGTCGCCGAGCGTGCGGTTGAAGCGTTCGGTTAGGCCATTCGTCTGCGGGTGGTAAGCAGTAGTTTTGCGATGAACAGCATGGCACTCTTTGAGAATGGCTTCGACGACTTCCGACAAGAAGACACGGCCTCGATCGCTGAGAAGCTCCTGGGGTGGGCCGTGACGCAGCATGAATCGGTGTAGCAGGAAGGAGGCAACATCACGCGCTGTAGCCGCTGGGAGGGCAGCGGTTTCGGCGTATCGCGTTAGATGGTCAACGGCGACGATGGCCCAACGGTTACCAGCCGACGTCAGAGGAAGTGGTCCATACAAATCGATGCCCACGCGCCCAAACGGACGGTTAGGGCAAGGTAATGGTTGCAGACCGACTGGTGACACGTGCGTTGAAGGTTTTCGGCGTTGGCAATCGAGGCAGGAGCGGACAAACTTCTGCACGTAGCGGTACATCCCTCGCCAGAAGTATCGTTGTCGAATGCGGTGGTAAGTTTTGGATACCCCAGAGTGCGCGCATTGCAGATCAGAGTGGAAGGACTCGCATATTTCAGCACGCAGACTTCGAGGTATCACAAGTAGCCACTGGCGGCCGTCGGCGTTGTAATTGCGTCGGTGCAGTAGGTCGTCACGAATGGCGAAATGGTGGGCTTGACGACGCAACGCGCGAGTGGTTGGTGTTGTCGACGGATCAGTGAGCAAGTCTATTAGCGAAGCGATCCATTTATCCTTGCGCTGCTCGGTAGCGATGGTGTGAACATCGATAGAAGAAACAGCAGTGTGAGACACTGAGCAGGAGGCATTGTCGTCAGGCAAGGGGGAGCGCGAGAGGGCGTCGGCGTCAGCATGCTGACGTCCGTTGCGGTACAGCACGCGGATGTCGTAGTCTTGCAGGCGAAGTGCCCAACGGGCGACACGGCCCGAGGGATCCTTCAATGACGACAGCCAGCATAGTGCGTGGTGATCGGTGACGACATCAAATGGGCGACCATACAGGTACAACACTGTGACAGCTGGGCAAGAAGTTCGGTCAGCAAAATGTATAAGTCCGCGCGCGTCAAACGCATGGATTTCGCCGTTGTAAACGTGGCCTCCACGATTGGCTCCGACTGCGCGCTACCGGAACTTCTCGCGGAGGCCACGAAAGCTAAGAGACCCTAAACGATCCTGAACAACCTATTGGCATCCGTATAAATAACGGGGTTTGTTGATTTCCAAGACCTAAAGAATCTTTATTTATTACTTAGTGTAAAAACGACAAAAAAATCACAATATGGGTGGTAAAATCACTGAACTATTTCTTGGTGCGAACGCGTCTGTGCCGCAAGAGGTCTCGCTAGCTTCTATAGTGTTGCAGCTGATGTATTAAACGGAGTATGATGAGCGCCAATTCTTTATTCTTTGTTCAATTATTACCCCGCTTAGCCCGAAGGCGCTGCAGCAGGGGGGTTACAATGACAAGGGTTACAATGACACGGGTTACAATGACAAGAAAAACACATCTTCATTGATACAGCACACTTGTTCACTTAATAAGCGGTTCCATTCGCTGATGGATCGAACAAAAAAAGAATTAGCAAACAAATTAGATCTACTACGATATTCTCCAATCTTAAAACAATGATGATTGCGCGAAGAGACATAATGGGGACTATGAAGGTACATTTCTTTTCGAATGCCGGTTTTACCATGAAATATTTGATATAGGAGTTTTAACCGCAGTTTCCTTCGACGGGATGAGAGTAATTCCCATCCCAGCTCACTTTTCGTGTTGGTGCAACTGTCATTTCTCGAGTACCGGTTTAGGGCAAACCTTGCAGCTCTATTCTTTCGAGTTTTTCACTTAAAGTAATTTACCAAGGGTCCCACACTGCACAAGCGTATTCAAGCATAGGGCGAAAAAAAGCGCGCCTGAAAAAAAAATCCTGCTTCTGCCCGACTGTAAACAACGTTTGCAGCTGCGCACTTCATTGCTGATAAATAGCGCTAAGTATGCAGACATAGAAAAAATGATGAACAACAGGACGGTGGGTTGCTGTCCGGCCGTTCACTCGCCCCGGTTTCCTTTTCATTTTTCGCTGTCGGCGTATAGTTGGCGCTCTTTATCGGTATCGTTATCACACCAACTCGTACAGCTGTCCCTAGTTCTGCCTGCGCATTTGTATAGAGCGTGCGCGTAAGCATTTGTGAGCGCCATGGGCGAAGGAAGCATGGCTTTCGCTGTTGCGTGTGTTGGGCTCTTCGCTTTCACGGATTCTAAAAGAGCTCTGAAGCAATGCTCTTTGAAAACACGGCGGCTGCCTGAGGATGTTCGGTCGGAAGTTGTTATTTCGGAGGGTACGCTATCAGGCATGTGGGACTTAGCCACTCTCCCAGGCCACATAGTCGGCGTAGCTAGTGCCATGCGAGAATTTCACCCGATGGCAGGGCGATCCGAGATAGGCGACAAGAACAATTTCTTGTAAGCGGCGTAGGAAGCATAACTGCAAGTGAGTGTAGCGCTGTAATTGTGCGTCACAATTGGGTGCTGAGGAATAAACGTGTTATAAGTACAATTCGCTCCATTAGGAAGGCCAGGCCTCCAGAAACCTGCACAGCTCCCACGTTCTAGACAGCGATGACAATCATATAAATGAAACTTGTCTTTGTTTGCAAATCTCTATACGGTTAAAAACAGCGGAGCGCTTCAAGATTTCACCCAGTTTCCTTGTGTAATGTTGAAATATGGAAATGACACGTTAATTCTGTTTTGTCCGCTTGTACCGTCCAGTGGAGCTTCGTGCAACCACTGCCGTTTGTCATGGTGCGAAAGCAATCAAGCGGCATTGCTTCTCCAGCAAGACATGTGGACCGTGTAATTTTTTGCATATTTTCATCGAAATACGCACGTTTTGTTTTGTCACGAGACATCTCTCGTCTGTTTGCCGGAAATGCAAGCTTAAGAGGGTGCAGGTTAGATGATCGTTCATAAAGCGAGCTCTCAATTGTATGCGAGTTCACGTTTTACTGATCAAAGAAATGTTTCAAAACCTAAATGACAGACAATAAAACACCAAAAGCGCGGGATCATATACATATATTACATGTTTGCAAACAACGGTAGGCACCGTCAATTAATGTGACATTTTTAGCGACGTCGCAGCGCCTGTCTTCAAGTGCTGGCCTAAGCCCTCTATGGTCACGCGTTAATAACTGGTGCAGCAGCTGCAAATGTTGCCTCCGAGCACCGCGCGTTGGGGCGCCTCCAGCCTGCCTATAAGCGGTAGACACGACACTGGAAGTTCCAGTGGCTCTGTGAAGGATTCGCAGATGAACACATTAAAGCAATGTGAATGTGCAACTCTAAATCTGAGAACCTTATCTGAATACCAGGCATCATAACGCCATGAATATAACTGATTTGCGAACTGTCATCGGCGATTGTGTGGTCTAGGTCACACGCATGCCTTTGAATTTGTTAACTAATGCAAGAACAACCCACGGAGCCTAGCGAGATGCTCTTGAGAACGTTATGCTCTTGAGATGAATATATGCACGGAGCCTAGCGATATGCTCTTGAGATGAAGAACGATATGAACGAGATGTTCTTGAGATGCTCTTGAGAACCGCTGGTCGTGGCTTTCCCCGTACGCTCAAGTCGTCAGCGCGATTCGTATGTGCACTTTGACAGGCATTGAAACCTCGTGAAGCACATCGACAGCCGTTTCCTAGGCAATTGTGTCATGTGTGCCACCGCGGTCGCGTACAACGTTTTGACAGCATCGCGAAAACAGTCCTGTTCTGAGAACAGAGCTGCAACTTTAGTTCGCGCAAGTACAACAAAATCGCTCTAACGCGCCCAAGGCGTCTGCACTTTAATAAAACAATGACAACAACGACGTATTATCTGCATGCCAGAATGCCACGCCTTTCTAGCGCTACCATATACTGTCACGTTACGTTGTAACGGAAACCTGTAGCTAGCGGTACAGCAGAACGTCAGGCTAGTACGATCACTGGCAATAGTAGAGTAGAGTAAACCCTAGAAGCTGTGGCTCATACCCACACTGGGGGATTGGCCAAGAACTATAGGACCTCATCGTCTTGGTCTCGAGCTCGTCCTCATCTTCTTTCACAGAGCGAAACACACAAGTCTGCCATCTACGACACTAATTATTCTTACACCCGTGGCATTACCTTCCTTCCAGAGAGCATCGTCCCGATGCCACATCGTGATAACGAGAAAAAAAAAACCAAATACACACACCAAGAACCCTGAACGCCGACCAATAAGGTGCTGCTAGAAAATATATATAATAACGTTCCGGCTTACACACAGAAGCCTTGTTCACTCAGAGTGAACAACGCTTCCGTGTGGTAGCACAACGTTATTATATATTTTTTAACAGCACCTATTCGGTCGGCGTTTAGTGTTTTTGTTTTTACTATGTCATTATTACACCCCGACCAGACGAGACTTCGTCCAATTCTCTATTTATGTACACACCAGCGCACGCAGTATAACGGCGACAAAGTGTTCAAAAGGTCACATAAGGAAGTTTGACGTATAGTTAACGTTGGTAGAATGGTTTCATCCTGGAAACATGGACGATGTCTTCCTGCTACGAATGGCGGGATCGGCGAGCTGTATCTTATCTGTAACTTCGTAGCTCACTTGGCTGAGTCGACGGAGAGCGTAAGCTCCAGCTGGCTAGAGGTTTGGAAGGGTCTTTGAGATTCGCCAGCCGACAGAGAGCACAATGATCTGTAACAACTCTGAACGGGCGGATATAGAGATACAGTCGGAACTAATTCGCTTCCGCAGATGATAAAAGCCGGCTAGCATAAGCAATAGCAGGTTCGACGCTGTCTTGCCACTGGATGAGGACTGCACCAAGGCCGATATTACTGGCATCTACGTGCAGTTCAGTGTCGGCATTTTCGTCGAAGGGTCCGAGCAATGGCTGAGTCTGGAGGCGCTGCTGAAGCTCGGTGAAAGCGTTTCTTTGCTCGGGGCCCCACACAAAGGGAACATCTGCTTTCGTGAAACGGGTCAGTGGTTCAGCTATGTTTGAAAAATGTAAACTCTAATGCACTCTAATGTAAACGTGGTATTTATGGCTGTGCTCAAGGCTTATGTGAAAAAAATGTGGTTCGGGACATTGCTGCGACAAGCTCTTCACAAAACTAATCGTTTTTGTTAGATAAAGGAGTGTACGTCAACCGCTCAACAGCGGCGGGTCTGCCTACTGTTTGGGCAGACGGGCCAAACAGCGGGAATTGTTATTGTCCTGCTTGGGCAGACCCGCCGCTGTTTCAGTAACAGATTGTTAGATCACAAAGCTTCTTTGAGAGGATGACCACGTTCTGGTTTATCGCTGCATTTTAAGGAACGCGAAACGATAATCCCCACAAGTGTCGCTGTATTGCTTCATTTCCGGCCTTGTGTCTGTGAGAAATGAAAACACGGCAGGGAGTGGAAGATAACGGCTTTCAGGAGAGAAGGGATCCTCTTTCAGCAAGACACACTAGAGCCTCATTTTCAGCAAACAACTTTTGCTAAAACTATGGCATTTCAAAGCAGTTTTTTTTCCTAGAACGATAGCGGAGTGCAGGATACTTCCAGATTCGATCACAGCGTCGCAAAATTTCGTTGCAGTAACACAATACATGAAAGGGAGCAATAATGACAATTACAAAACAGTTCATTAAGTTTGTGTCCATACTTGTGCCTTATTCTATAGGACATCGAAAGTGGCCCTTTGATGATGAGCAACCTTTATTGATTATCTAACTGCTTCAGAACGAAGCATTGTACGCAAAGACGTCTTCAGCGAGGCTACCGGTCTTGCGGAGTAGTAGTTCGCTGTCCTAATAAGGAAAGTAGAAGAAAATGTTTGCCGAAGCACACACGTGGTCAGCTTATGTGTGAATAAGTTTCCTTCGAAGGACGCTGATGGTGGCGTTGCAAGGACGTTGTAACAGCGCAGGTTTACTTGTTAAACGTCCATTTTACAGGCGATGTTGTGACTTGCACCAACGCAGAGGATGCAGACAACAACGCACTCACCAGGTCACCTTTTATTCAGCTGGAACAGCCCACTAAAACCACTAACCATTATCACATCAACAAGCTTTGCAGAGAGAGCCTTGTAGAACTCTAACCTCTGGGGATCAGCTGAGGCTGGTCGCGAGGGCTCAGGACGCGGCCCGAGCTCTAGGCATCCTGGAGTAAGGGATCCTCTTCTTAGCTGTATCCTCAAATCTCTCTCTACTCCACCCAACCGTCGATCTAATTGTGTTGCTGAGCCTGCATACCGTAAAATCCCGAAAGAGGTCCTCCCCTCCCTACCCGAGCAAGCGCCCCCTCCCCCTTTTCGGGAGATTTGAAATATGCGCCAACGACCGAGCAAGCACTCCCCCCTCCTCCACCCACTTCCGCCATTATTTTTTCAAATCTGTTCTTCGTTACAGAATTCTGCGTAGTGGTTCCAAGGAACTCAAATTCTGAGAGTCTTTAGACATGCGCGCGATTTTTTACTACTTTTACAGTGTGGTGCCTCGGGGTTGCATTCTGAGTTGTCACAAATGAATGATATCTGAGGTTTATCGTGCCAAGCCACGACATGATTATGAGGCGCGCCGTAGTAGAGGGCTCCGGAAATGTCGACCATCTGGTGTTCTTTAACCAGCACTGACATCGCAGATACAGAAGCCTCTAGCATTTGCCTCCATCGAAATGCGAACGAGTTGTGACAAATTGTCGGAACATTTGAAGAACATCTTTTTGCGCTTGAACACATGGAATTTCACACGAGGATTCCCGCCGGTTCAGTAAAAACAGTAAATGCGTGCATATTCAATAAAGCATTTCATTAGACGCTGATGTGTGTATTCTTCTTATAGAGGCTATATATTCCGCCGCCATCTTATATATTGGTCCGCGACCGAGCAAGGCCAGCCACCCTCCATACCTTGTCAGATTATCTTTCAGCGTCGGGAGGGGGGTGCGCCTGCTCGTGATTTTGCGGTAGTATACGGTGTAGAAGAACGTTGGGCATGTCTCGCTGATGTAAATTTGTGTCATGTTCGAGAATCCATTATTAAAGATGTTTCATTTACTCGCGAAGTGCCGAGGTCGGAAACAATCACGAGAGCGGTTGCCGAATTCGATAAGTTGGCAAAAGTAAGCTGGTTTTAGCGAGGCCAAGACATCAAAAACCTAGGCTAACTCGCGTTTTAACTGCGCACTCTGCCTATCACACTTCATTATGTGGAAAAAAAAAGCTGTCGTAGTGTGGTGGCCTCGCATGAGGAAACTCTGGGTTAGATTCGCATCCCGACACCATTTTCCGGCATTTCTTTAGTGATGAACAACAGGTTGCGGGAGCAGGCCCAGAGTGTGCGAAACGGCGATGCGGGCCGTCTTAGCCTTCACTGCCGAAACTCCGGGTGCAAGCCACAGTACTCGCAGTGCCACGTCGTAGCAAGGAGCGCTAAGCAATTGACACGAGAACTAACAGAAGCGGCGAAAATCGCTATATCGGGGGCAAGTGCGCGAGCGCACCATTCGTTGATTTAACGAAAGAAAAATATATAGGTTACCTTAATTACAAGCCGGGAACTTTTCGGCGGAAAGGCCAATAAGAATCATCTCTGAATCTTACAGTATTTCGTGACCTTTTATTCTGTACTCACCATCGTATGTGGTGTTAAAAGTCACAAGTGCGGCTGTACAGGCTTTCGAACCAGCCCGATATATACGAGTGTGACGCTATAAAAGTAAATCTGTTGCAAGATACCGCCTGTCTTCTTCGACTGTCACTCAATACGCGCAGGCCTGGCGTTTTTTACACCGCAAATATCAAGGCTGCTGGCAAAAATTTTAGTGGAGTTACTAAACAGTCTATCAACTTCTTTCTTTCATTTAGACTCTTTTCTAATTCACTTTCTATATCTAAACTAATCTTTTATTCATTTTCATTCGAAAATAGTGTTTTGCGGTGAGTAGAACAATGAAATGACCTTAGAAGTGCCAGGTGTGCGTATCCGTAGATTGTTTCGCCATTCAACAGGAAAATGCCACCATATCGATAGTAAATAAAAGCGCGCCGACTGTTGTGTATATCACAGTCTGGCCGTCGACGTATCGGTTATCATTTAGGTGCAGCGCACTCACATCTATATGGCGACGCTTATGACGTAGCTCTGACGTTGATGCGAAGGTAACGCTGGGCGTCGTGGCCGATAGCCTTCTTTTTGCGATAAGCTTGCGGTCTTCGTTCTTTGTAAACACTACTCAGAACGCTCAACTCCGGACACGCAAGCGCGAAGTGACACTTCCGTCGTTTCACGAAACGGTGCAATAGCACAAACAAGAAAATAACATGGCTCCAGCTCGCGACCTGCGCGTTCACTCTGCCTTGCCGCGTTTGCATGGGGAAAAAAATCCGGCAGATCCCACGCACTCTGGGAATCGATGTAATGCGAAGCAGCCAGCAAAGAGCTGCATACATCGCCTTGTTTGTCTTTGAGCCAAATGATATCATTCATGCCATGGCATCTAGTCCACCATATATCGCATATTTGCCATGCACGTATGCATGCACATTCTAGTATGCACCATGCCAATGAAACGCATATTCTGGTATTACAATGCATGACCTGTCGTTTATGTTCATCACGCATTCGTGTCGTGCCATACCAATTTTGGTATATATCCAGTTAACAAAACGGCCGGAAGCGCACCATGACAGTGGCATGTAAATCATACCGTACATGACATGCATAATACGATTCGCATGTTAAGACCTCTCATTTATGTTCGTCATACAGTCACATCGCGCAATATCAATTTTGGTGTATATCAAACGAGCGAAATGGCCGTGAGTGCACCATGAGTAGAGCATGTAAATCATGCCATACATGACATGCATGTCACGGTTTTCATGTTACCACCTGTTATTCATGTTCTTCGTACAGTCACATCGCGCAATACGAATTTTGGTGCATATCAATCTAGCGAAACGGCCACGAGTGCGCCATGAGCATGGCATGTAATTCATGTCGTACATGTCATGCATGTTATGATTTTCATGTTACCACCTTTCATTTACGTTCATCATACAGTCGCGTCGCTAAATACCAATTTTGGTGTATATCAAGCTAGCGAAACGGCCACAAATGCACCGTGAGCGCGGCATGTAAATCATGACATACATGACATCATGTCACGGTTTTCATGTTACCACCTGTTATTCATATTTGTCATACAGTCGCGCCGCGCAATACCAATTTTGGTATATATCAAGCTAGGAAAACGGCCGCGAATGTATCCTGAGTGTGGCTTGTAAATCATGTCGTACATGACCTGCATGTCATGATTTCCATGTTACCACGTCTCATTTACGTTCGTCATACAGTCGCTTCGCGCAATACCAATTTTGGTGTACATCAAGCTAGCGAAGCGGCCGCGAATGCATCATAAGCGTGGCATGTATATCATGACATACATGACATGTATGTCATGGTTTTCATCTTCATATTGTGACGCCCACAATATTCATATTCTTCATGCAGTCACATCGCGCAATACCAATTTTGGTGTATATCAGTACTGAAACGGCCGCTAGCGCACCATGAGCATGCCATGTAAATCAGGTCGTACATGACTTACATGTCATGATTTTCATGTTACCACCTCTCACTTACGTTCGTCATACAGTCGTGTCGCGCAATACCAATTTTGGTATATATCATGCAAGCGAAACGGCCGCGAATGCACCATGAGCGTGGCGTGTAAATCATGTCGTACATGACATGCATATCATGATTTTCATGTTACCACGTGTAACTTATGTTTTTCATACAGAAATGTCTCGTCATACCAGCTTTTGTATATATATCCCTTCATTTAAACGGCTGCGAGTGCCCCGAGACCATGTCATGTAAATCATGCTGCACATGACATGCGCGTCATGATTTGCATGTTACGGCTCCATTATGTTCGTCATCAACTCTTTTCACGCCGTACCAATTCTGGTATAATGAAATTAACGGAACGGCCGCAAGAGCCCAAATGCCCTGGAATGTAAATCATGCTGTTCATGACATGCGTGTCATGATTTTCATTATGACCTGCCATTTATGTCTGTAATAAGGCTATGTTATGACCAATTTTGGCATACGTCCGATTAACGAAACGGCCAGGAGAGCACAAAGACGTAGGCGGCTAGATAGATAGATAGATAGATAGATAGATAGATAGATAGATAGATAGATAGATAGATAGATAGATAGATAGATAGATAGATAGATAGATAGATAGATAGATAGATACGCTCAAAGTCGCAGAAGTTCGCTGAGAAATGCTTCGCATTTAAAAAGCGTCTCTTTAAAGAAGCTATACGCGTGCGCCTTCAATTCGCGTAATTAGGATGAGAGACACCGGTTATCTTTCTCTTGCAAAATTATCAAGCTTCCTATGCAGAAGCTCAGACAAAGAACAACAAGGAAAACAACTTCATTGCCCTATAAAATATTTTGTTTATTTATTGCTTCATTCACTCATCATAATAATTGTTGGGGTTTGGCCTCCGAGAACCACGATATGATTATGAGTGATATAAAGGCTCCGAAAATTTCGCCCTCCTGGGTTGTTTTAACGTGCACCTAAATCTAAGTACACGGGCCTCCAGCATTTTCGCCTCCATCGAAAGCGCGGCCGCCGCGGCAGGTATATTAATTCATTCATTGCGAATTAAGACAGCAACGAGATGAAACACAGATAGTGTGGAGAAAGGATGAGAGATTGGCCTTGAGAGCGTGTCACTGTATAACCTGCTGCTGCTCACAGGTGTAAGGGGGGAAAATACGCGCAGAATCTTATTAGGGGTCTGTCTAAGTGATGTGTAAGCGTCAATGGCGTAGCCAAGGGGGGGGGGGGGACACCGGGCCCGTGCCCCCCCGAAATTTCTTTTAATATGGAATACAGGGCACAAAATACAGGGCAGACCTAATGTCGGATCAAGGAGGTGCCCCTCCCCCCCGTAAAAAATTTCTGCCTACGCCACTGGTAAGCGTTACGTTTTATTAAGGCGAAATATTTATGTGCCTCGTAAAACACGAAGATTGACCATATTACGTCGTCATGATGTCACATAAGGTGATGTCAGGCGATGGCGTCATCACATGACATTGTCGCTTCATCAAAGGTAGGCCGATCACGGATGCCGACAAAACAAGGTGACGTGCAGATAGCTTGCAATGCCTCTGACGCTGTAGGTATCTTTTTGGACCATGAGGGCAGCCGCGCAATATTATGCGTACCTTGTTTTCCCGGTACACGGTGCGCTATATCTGTATCACTGGGGACATTTGCGCAGCCAACTTTCTCGCCAATGGCCAGCACAAGAGCGAGGCAGCTCTCGCCTTCTGTCTTTGAGATACCTCTTATTTCGACATTGTTCTTGCGAGAATGCTGCTCAACGTCAACGAGCCGCTGCGAGAAGGGCCTGCAGTAATCTTTGAATGATATGTTTTCGTCCCTCAACGCCTTATTTTTTTTGTCGCGAAAGCTTCATTTCTGGTTTTTACTGACTCATAAAGTTCATTAAACGCCTGAAGGCCGTCTCGTATGGCCGCAATTTCAGAACGAAGAGCAACTATCTCCTTCGCCAGCTCAGCATTTTTAGGCATGGTGACAAGATACAATAGCAAGACAAGGTGGCAGCAGCGGCAGTGGCTACGACAGAGCAAAAAGAAGAAAAAGACAGGATTGGCAAAGTACCAATCTGTACAGAGTTCAGTGCGATAATTAGAAGCAGCCACGCTGCCACAGCCACTGCTGCCAAATGTTCAATGGTTGGCTGCCAAATGAAATGGTTTCGTACGCCTAAGAATATGTCTCTAACCCCGTCAATGGGGAGGCAATCACTGGACTGATTCCAAGGGCTGATGTATCGGGCCCCCGAAACGCACCACGAAAGCACGGACAATTTAAGGGTAGGTCCTTTTAGCACGCCATCGAACGCGGATTGTGGTCCAAAGACCGAGTCAGAGCGCAGAGTGAATAACACAAACAAAATAATTTCTCTGGTAAGGCAGTACAAGCATCACATAAACATGTACACTTGGATGGTACAATCAAATTGACATTAGTTTAAAAACAAGGGGAAACAACGACTCACATGCGCTCAAATCGAAACACTAGAGATTATTGCAGAACACTTAAAGTCCTTTCATATTCACCGGCTTCACGAGTCCCTCCCCGCAGACTGTAGCGCTGTCGAGTCGTTCCCCTTTGCAGTCGGTGATCACACGTCTACTCAGCGACACTCTTCAGAACTTTTCACAGCTCTCACGTTCTCACAGCTCTCACAGATCTCTCTCGTTGCTTCAAAGATAAACTAACCACACTACATCATAAAACAAGGCGTCTTCTCTGGCAGACCGAACAACACCCTCACTTGAACAACATAACTTCCTCACTCCACTGACTCACTCAGTGGAGTGAAGAAGTTCCGACGCCGACGCCGCGCGCTTATATGAGGTCGTTTCCGCGTTCGCGAAGTCTCGACATGCCTCATGTGCTCACAACACAGTGCGAGCTTGAGGAAAGGGTGGGTTCTTGCTAGCATATTCGTCTCCGGTCGCGCACGGGTTCACGAAGCTTCGACATGACTCATCTGTGCGTAGCACAGCAAAAGCTTGGGGAAAAGGGCGGGATTCTTCTCACAGTTTCGTCTGCAGTGTCGGACGCGCCGCGATGATGTCTAAGATTCCCCCGATCTTGCGCTGCAGCTAGGCTCTCTCGGCGGTGTCTTCTGCAGAGAGTGTGAGTGGCGTGCTTTCGGCGTCTTTTGATACTTGTTTTAGATGCGAAGCAGCTTTGGCGGGGGCTTTGTCCCTCACTCCCGCGTCCCGCGGCGTCCACCCCCACTGCGCATGGGTGTCCCCTCCCCCTCTCTCTCCTCTCCTGCGCCCCCTCTCTCTGCTCTAGGAATACCGAGCGGCGCGCGCATCCCCTCCCCCCTCTCTCCTCTCCTACGCTCCCCCCTCCCTCCTCTAGGAATCCTCTACTCTAAGGAGCGGCGCGCACGATAGGTGGTGCGACAGCTGCCTACGCCGCTGGGGGCGCCACGGTAGTTCCGCGGTATGAAAACGACCCGAGCGTGCGCGCCTCATTCTCTCTCCTGTGCAGCGCCGTGATGAGCGCTCGGGCCGCTGCCGCGAAACGGGAGCGGCGACATGGTGATCCCGAACTTCGGGCTCGCGAAGCGGAAAGGAAACGTGAACGGCAGCAAGTGGGCCCTGAACTCCGGGCTCGGGAAGCCGAATTAAACCGTCAACGTCGAGCGGCGGATCTTGAGGCGGCGCGGAAATGCGAAGCCGAATCGAAACGTCAACATCGAGCGGCGTTGTCTCTCTTCTCTTATACATTCTCATTCGTCCTCTGAATAAAATTACACCATCTCCCGCTCAAGCTAACCATCTCCCCACTGCTTCGCATCTACACATGGTTCCCTTTAGCGGGAGATGGAGTAATTGTTTTTTTCGATGCGCGTGCTTTGTCGAGGTTAACCGCCGGCGCCGCGATTTTATGCCGTCGATTGAAATCGGCTACGCGCGCCTAATGAAGCGCTCGTTTGTGACAGAATTCTTGGATCACTAAGGCACTAATGCATTTTATAATGGAAAAAGAGAACCTTCGCAGGAAGCTCAAAGTAGAACCGCGCAATGATTCTCTAAAGTGTCGCTAAAAACTTACGCTAATATTCTGGGAGCGGCCCTGAAGCATGCTAAACGTAAGCACTATCAGAATAAGACTAGGAATAATAGCGGCAACACAAGGCAGAAGTGGCAAGTAATTAAATAATTTCTTAACAATAATGAGCCTAAACCACACCCAGCTACCATAGCTGTTAACAAAAATAGATACGCGGATTCTGATTCCATAGCTGTAGTTTTCAGCTCGCATTTCAACGCTTCTGTTCATACTCATGAAACCACTCAGTCTGAACTCCAACTGTCAAGTCTCCCGCGCGAAAATGTTCGAGGGCGGTATGCTTAGATTTAGGTGCTCCTTAAAGAACTCCAGGTGGTCAAAATTTCCGGAGCCCTCCATTACGACTTCTCTCATAATCATATCGTGGTTTTGGGACGCTAAAGCTCATCAATTATTATTATTATCTTAGCCTATTAATCACAAACTTTCCTCAGCTGCTGTGTTTCCTAAAAACCTGAAAGCAGCTAAAATAATCCCCATTTTTAAGAAAGGCGATCGCGAATTCACTAAAAATATCGCCCGATCTGCATTTTACGAGTCTTTAATAAAGCAATTGAAAAACTGATCTACAACCGTTTAACGGAATACTTATCTAAATTTAACCTATTATCTGATGATCAATTTGGCATCCGTTAAAGTCTCTCTACTGAAGCAGCACTAATATCTTTCGCTGACAGAGTGAAATTGGCAATTGATGAAGGCCTACTTGTTGGAGATGTGTTTATTCATTTTGCTAAGGCATTCGATAAAATTAGCCACAATATCCTATTTCATAAACTTGACTGTTACGGCATATCTGGGCCACCTTTACAGCTCATTAAAATCTATCTTACTAATAGGACGTAGGCCGTTTAGATAAGTGATTATTTTTCATCTCCAGAAATCACTAACGTAGGCCGTCCCCAAGGACCTATTCTGAAACCCCTATTGTTTCTCTCTTTTATAAATGATTTACCACTTCGTTTGAAACACGCTAACGCTCTTCTATATGGTGACGGTACTACATTTTTTACCGCACATAAGGATGCAGTCATGCTGCAACATCTACTAAACGTCGACTCAAAAATGTTCACATATGGTGCGAATCGAATGCATTACGTATCAGTCCATCGAAGACAAATTTCGTGGTGTTCCATTCTCCTCACTTATGGCCAAACATCTCTTCATTAGCGGGGACACTTAATGGACGCTTCATTCGCACATCTGCGTCCCCAAAATTTCTTGGTGTAATCTTAGATAAACATTTAAAAAGCAATGAGCATGCTCAGTCCTTGATTAAAAAAAAATTTCTTTCGGTATTCACGGCCTTACTTTGCAACCGAAATCCTTACTTCGTTGTATTACGCATTTATTCATAGTCATCTGCCGTACTGCATATCCCCATGGGGCAATACGTATTGGTCAAATCTCGGTGATATTGAATGCCTACATAATCAAGCCTTAAGACTTGTCACTTTCAACCAGTTTTCATCACAATGAGGCCCCATTTTTCGCAACCTGGACATTTCACATCTGCGTAAACTTGTTAGTCACAAAATTCTACTCATGTTCTATCTTGTAAATTATGCATTATATATTGCTATTCTTTTTGATATCACTTACAACACAAGTTTTTCAACTCACCGCAATCTACTTTTACTTAGAGTACGAACGAATGATGGTCAAATGACGGCAAGATTTTCGTGCATAGCGCTGTGGAACATGCTACTATTTGATTTAAAATCATGTAAAATCCACTCATTTTGCAGACGTTTTCAAATTCATTTGCTAACTGATTTGTCCCTTTAATGTGTTCTTTTTATTGCTCTGTTTCAAACAACCTGCCATTATTCCTTATGTTGCCTTACTTTTTATGTATAGTTTTGCATGTTTTGCTGCTAATTCGCCGCTGTTTGCTGACCATCCACTGCTTACTTTATCTTAGGAGGTCCCTTTTACAGTTCTTACTTTGTGACCTCCTATTCTTAAATCACCATGCAATATATATATATTATATATATATATATATATATATATATATATATATATATATATATATATATATATATATATATATATATATAATATATATATCGGACTTATGAATAAACTTCGCTTCACTTCATTGCAGGAGTGTCCATGTATATGTCCAATCCTGGAGGCATTGCGAGAGTGTCCATATAATTGCTATCGCAATAATAAAGGCGTGATTGCTACACGACAGCCAATGAACATTGGTGTGGTGTATGTCCTCGTCTGAAGTGCAGATAAAGGCATAATGTACTGACTTCTACTGCATGTTCTACCTTAATATGCTCTTTCGGTCGCGTTGGGGCTAGAAGACGCCGTTTATGAGCGAATGCCAGTAAACTGTAGAGTATTTCCCAACGGCGAGCATTATGCGTGCGTCCCAGAATGTGTGCCCCTTAGTGCTGTTGTCAGACAATTGTCGCGGCGTGCGCGAGAGTAGGCAAACTGCGAGAATTGACAGTGGGTATAGCGAGTACATGAGCTCGTGGTTTCTTTCGTTATCTGCGAAAGCAATGAGGTCTCTTACTTGTGGCTTATAAGAAGCCCTAAATGAAGCACGCGTTTTAGTACGATTAAGTAATCCGGTGTATTCTTTTTTTCTTTTTGTATATCTTTCCGTATATATTCAGAGCATCTGATATAGAACGTTGGCTGGAAGTCAAAATGTGTGGATGTTGTGTCTATATGTGTTTTTGTCGCTTCTGCGGCAAAATCAAGCGAGTACAGATATTCCGCATCGTATTATCACATGGCTGTGACGTTGACGAAGGCAGCAATCGGCGTGTTCCAGACGAAAACTCTTTATTTGGGCGAACTTGTGCCCAAAAAATTAAAGGCGCAAGGTGCAAGCAATTCAAGCTGTACACTGCTAGCGGCGAGCACAGCCTCGGTAGTCGAGTGATCTGATCTACGGTTAGGCTCGCCGGCATTTATACATGTGGCATCGAACATTCGAGCCTTATCGCTGGTGGCCGCGTTAGTTCCAGAATAAACTGAACTGTTCGGGTTTGCGCGCTGAAGCCTATCAGAAGATTCTAAAATAATCTGGAAGGTTTTCAGACATTTGGGCGCAATTTGGGAAAGGCAGTGGCTATAAGTGTAACGGTACGGTTAAACAAAAATACAAAAAAAAGCGCGCGTCGCACTATTACGCGGACGTACCACATGGAACGTCGAATTTCCCGAGAGGAGTGGGCATGTAGTGCAAGCGAAAATCGGCACTTATAAGTGGGTTTACTAGGTACTCGGGAATTCCCGCAACTGATAACGTTGCCTGCTTTTTTCGCTCACAATGTTATCGAGATGCTGATCAGGAGAGGACTCGGCCCAGTGCATAGATAGCACGTTTTCCTGCGGCGCTTGTTACTGCGTTTTGCATGAGCTACAATTGCACGCAGCACTTGCGATTGCGCTCTGAAACACGCGTGGAGGCAGCGTGTAGAACCCACATCTCTTCACAATATAATAATATCTGGGGTTTAACGTCCCAAAACCACCATATGATTATGAGAGACGCCGTAGTGGAGGGCTCCGGAAATTTCGAGCACCTGGGGTTCTTTAACGTGCACCTAAATCTAAGTACACGGGCCTCAAACATTTTCGCCTCCATCGGAAAATGCAGCCGCCGCGGCGGGATTCGATCCCGCGACCTTCGGGTTAGCAGTCGACATCTCTTCACAATCGATGCCGATCGTGCAATATCTGTCGTTGGTGGACGACGTCTGCATTGATTAGGAGACGGAAGTTCTGCCGATAAAGCCTGCGAACAAACGCGCCCTTGAGAACGTTCGACTTTATCGTTGCTAAGAATATCTTCAGTTATAGCAGCAAATAGATATGCTGGAGCAGGGCTCTCATGCTCACGCAAGTTATCGGGCAGCAGTTACGAAGTGTAGTCCCGCAAGGACCTGGACAGCGAATAAGGTTGGAATGAAGGTGATGGGGACTTTGAACCCAATGTCAGCTAACGTTAACATTTGGAAAAAAAAAACCATCTCATATTTCATACATGGTTCATCTCTGAAGGGCATTCGGTGTCAGGACTCGGGAAACATGTCGATACCGATCTCAAGAATGAGTAAAATCTGGACGCCGATTCCGAAAATGGACTTTTTGTTCCGCGGTTATACACCAACACATGGTAACCGCATGGGGTGCCTCACGGAAAAAAAAATGCTTGGGACCACGCATGTCTCCGTAGCTTACCTGGACAAAGCGTTATTAATCATTAGCTGGCGTCGCGCTGCAAAAGTGCGGCAGCTCACGATATGTACGTGGCCGCAGTGGTCACATTTCGATGGAGACAAAATGCAAAATGCAAGAACATCAGTATATATATATATATAAGGCTTAAATGCGGAAGAGTAACTTCGGTTGCCGCAAGTTGTAAGTATAAAAGTATATGCACCTTCATAAAAACAACTGTTTATTTGTCTATGTTTCGACGGGAAGCCCCGTCTTCTTCAGGACCTAACAATATTTACAGCGTGTGTGTGTCCTCTTATAGCATGTTGAGAGTGGAGGGGAAAGGACAGAAAGGAAGGGAAGAGGAACGTAAGAAGGAACGGAGAGAACGGGGGGGGGGGACCACGACAACAACAACATTAACAAAAAAAAAGGTCAGGAAGGTCAGTAAGAAGGGTTTTGCTTGACGCGGCCATTGTGTTAGTTTAGGCAGCGACAACAATAGAGGCTCCGCGCACCCACCTTGCCCCCAAACGGACAATGTAATGGACCCGCGCATTTAGTATGGCACCTTCCGGTGTAAGGCCACGGGTGGCGTTTTTGACGTCCTTCGTCGTTTTTACTGTGTTAAAGTAATTGGTGGGGTGGAGACTGAGGGCTTTCAGCGTATGCTTTTACGTGTCGGCCTGGGTGTAGGACCCGAAGTGGCCAGTAGTATTGCCGTGGTGTCGTCAATATTTATTAAGCGAATCGGCTATTTTTGGGAGAGGAAGAGATGTAGAAAAAGGGAAGAGTTGTAAAGGAAAAAGACCGACTAAAAGCTTGTTCGTGTAATGACAGTTCAAGTGCAGTGCTGTACGACGTACACTACGCTGTACGACGTCTGGGACCACTTATCTGTGCATACCGGCTGTGATTGAAGTGGCAGATAAATCCTGGTTAGTGAGATGCATAAGTTCACAGCTGCACCGAGGAGTGCTATCATTCAAAATATTATTATGCTCGCACTGGGCGGCAAGGGGCCGGGGACTGATTAGAGAATGGCGTTTGCGCATTTTAATGATCGTAATGCGGAGAGGGTGCCCGGGTGTTCATTTATTCCACTTTTTATCGCGTTGAATTTGTAGATAAAGTATGATTCACGTTGCTCTCTTTCTCTGGTTGTTCGAAAATAGTTTTCCAAAAGTGTAACCCTGACACCCTCAAAACTATGATATTTCGATGCGACATGTTTAGAAAGTGGAAGACCGGGCAGGGAACGTACATGTGACCGATGGTTGTTGAACCTAATTCTAAAAGGCGTGTCTGTCTAGCCTACGTATTGCATGTTACATACCCACATTCCAAAAGGTATATGACGTTGCTTGAGTCGCAGTCGAGTGCATCACTTATTCTGTGCTTAAAATTTGAGTGTGTGCTTTCCGCCACGGTTGTTGTCTGCATGTGTTTGCATACTTTGCATCTTCCTTTTCCGCAAAGGGCGACACCCGATTTGGGGCTTGTACATTGCCGGTACAGATGCCCGAACAGCACTCGACCGGTACGCGGCACTACTTGAGCGCATTCGATTCGACAGACCGGATATCACTATGGTATTTGCTACCTTGGTGCTCCCACGAGGCCCCAATGAACGGCTTCTCCGACGCAACTGGCAGGCGGTGACGAGGTTCAACCGCGAGGCTCGAGAATTCGACTCTCGACTTTTGGATTTGTGCCATGCGAGAGAGGGTGTGTTCTATGTGGACCATGCAATCGACAGGTTCCCTCCATGGGCCGTGCTCGCTGCTGATGGTCTACACCCGAGCTTTGCTGGAGTGTCTCTCCTCGCGTGGAACTTTTATAACCTGCTCCTTGATCTACGGCGGCCATACATCACCGACTGGCAGGACCACGCACCGCAGCCGGAGGCGTACGAGCATCGGGAGACGCCATCCTACTATTAGGCGAGGCGCGCAGAGAATGCGAACCTGCAGGGTGTTCTATGGGTTTGAGTGATAGTGTGGTAGGCTAAGCCTTGAAGTATGATGCCTTGCCCCTCACAGTCCTATCGCGCACCCGTTGACATGTTTCATAACGTCGTTCCAAACGTGACGATGTAAAGCGCGCGCTATTGGATGGGGTTATACTAAATGAAAACTTTTCTTGGCAATGTAGGGAAAGCTACGGGGGCAGAGTTTCTGGCCGTGTACTCCTACGGCGAGTACTCTGATTTGGCGCGCGTTTCGTACAGCTTTGGAAGGTGCAGCTGAGAGGCATAGGCGTTACATACTGTTTGCTTTGTCGGCTCGAACAGTCATTTGTCGGCGAATTTTGTGGAAATTTTTCTGACGTGAGTAGACGCAGGATCAAGAAGGTGACGGACGCTCACCTAAATAGTCAGATGCCACCTGGCTTTTGAGGCACACGCAAAAGGTGCGACATTCTCACACGTGGAGAAAACGCGAGATGACAGCTCTCACCGGAGTGTCCTGCATCCTCTTTCAAGTATATTTCTATAGAAAATGAAGTAATGTTGCTGCTTTCATTTCTCACGTAGCAAGCGCGGACGGAATCCTGGGACTACAGTTATTCTCCCTTTCTCGCGACCCAGCTCTGTGGCCTTCGACTCATTGCCAAGAAAAGTTGTTCGCGGATGTAGGAAGATGAGCGCTCGATTCCTCCTTCAGCACGGACGCGCAGTTGAGCACAGACAAGACCCACGCGACCTACCTTGGTCCTAGGTAATATGCGACGGGTACAAAAGCGACGGGAGCTGAGATAGGCGGTCACTTCACGTCCACTCTGTCGAGCAGTCGCGGTATTCGTGTTCGGAAACGCTATCCAAGAAGAGGCAGTGACATTTTTGTTCTGAAATAATGCCAACCTAACCAGGTGCAAAGGTAGCGGGATCATTTACATGACAGCCACGCATGCCACTCATGAGGGAGGCACCTGCGTTGTCGTCATACCTTGTGATAGGGAATTTTAGCAGAAACCGTTCAATGTCGCATCAACACGGGTGGAGTCGCCAGAGCGTACGAAGAGTTGCGCTCGAGGGACGACGCTTCCCATTCGCCGTCGGGTCGCTGCAAGAAAGCTGCTGTCAGAAGAGCCACGGCATAGACTAAGAGTGCTTTGACGGAGCCCCCATCGGAGATTATCCAGATCGCCTTCAAAGTAATCTACCGTAAAGTACAGCAGAAGCGTCTACCCTACTTTCGCTGACAATTCCGTTTAGATATGTGCGCTTGCCCGGTCGAAGCAGAGATATCCAAAATGGTAGCCATCGAAAAGCTTCGAGGATGCGTTACGATGGCTAGGGAATTTGATTGAAGCATGTTTCTCTTGAAATTGGTAATGATGGGGTACAGTAACACCCACTTATGGTGCCTAAATGCAGCGAATGACTCTTCCAAGTTGGTGCAAAATAAAGGTCAATGCGTGGACGGTGAAAACACAGCGCCGATACGGGGCTCCCATGTGGGAGCCGAAACGTCTTTTTAAGAATATATTTTTACTTTGGTCGGCGCTGTGTTTTCATCGTCCATGTCATTCCCCGACCAGGCGGGCTTCCGCGAAACTCTTGACTTCACAAAGGTCAATGCGTTCGTCGCTGATACTTGCGCGCCTTGGGCAGACCGCAGGCTCTCCAGTGCCTGCAAGTCGGTTATGCAAGCGCCTGCTCTCGTTGCTGTCCAACGCAATACTGATCCCACGCCCCTGGCAGGATCGCGCGAACATCTATTCGGATACATCAGCACAAGCCATCGACATTGCAAATCAGTTCTGCGGAAACCCGCAAGGTGGCTGAAGGGTTAAGAAAGGGAGAATAGACAACCACCCGTTTGTAGCAAGAAGCCGCAAGGAAATCCATACGGATTTCTCAAAGATAAAGCCTCTTAGTTGCCGAAAAATTCGTCCTGGTCCGGGGACCAGGACGAATTTTTTGGCAACTAAGAGGCTTTATCTTTGAGAAATCCGTATGGATTTCCTTGTGGCTTCTTGCTACAAACGGGTGGTTGTCTATTCTCCCTTTCTTAAGCCATCGACACAATCTTCACCACGTCTTGGAGCGAAAGTTTCAGGAGATCGCCCCTAGCCGTCTTGCAACGGCCGCAATAGGGTGAATATTTCGGCTGATGCTGGCACTTTGGAGGAATGGACGCTTAACATACAATTTTCAGAATTTTGCAGTTTCGGAAATGCTAATACTGGGCGCTTGTGTGCAACTGGCTGCTTCTGCGGCTTTATGCTACGTACCAAACGCTCTTGGCCGCACTAAGGTCGACCACGCATGGTGTGCTGAGAACAGTGCTGGCGAGTCAATGATATCTGTATCCTAGATACTCTTTGAGTATCTTGTATCTGTATCGCGATACGTTTCGCGGGACGCGTATCGGTACCTGTATGTCCGACACATGAAATAATATATCGTGGATCTTAAGGTACAATATACTGCGATCTTAACAAACGCCACCTTGCGAAACAACGAACGTTGGCTTAACTCTGCTTCTCAAGCTGATACTGCTGTCCCTAAGTAACCGGAATGAAACTGAAGACTGTGACATTATTTTTATCTTACCACCATAGTCCTACAGCGAGGGCAGTCGATCTAGTTTACACGTCGCTATTGCTATAGCGGTGTCACGTGGTCGTGCTCCGCTCCTCGGGAAAAAAAAAAAACTAGCGCGCGAACGTCAACTACCAGTCGACCTTTTGCTCTATAGATTTTGAAAGTAGTTGAATGTATTCATTGAAAGAGCAGGCAGTTTTCTTGTCACCAGCTCGGACAGCTGGGGGACGCAAATCTCATCGATGCGCTTTTTCTATGTGGCTAATGAGATCCGCTTTAGCAGTGTGAAGAAACGCAAAGGTGCCTTCGAGGTGCCTAGGTGTATCCAAGGATTATACCAGGGCACACGAATGCCGAGGTCCGAGTGTAACTACCAGACACCTAAGTCCAGTATTAGGGTCGGCTCCAATTTTTGTTTTTTTTTTGGTTGTGTTAGTGCCATTACAGTTGCTGTGAGACGCTGTCCTGTGCCGCGTACTCCCATGCGTGTGGCGTCTGTCGCGCAAATAATGATGCCGTTCTGCCGTGGTTATAAAAGTTTCTCTTTCGTGGCAAGTGCTTCGTTACGAATTCTCAGGAATGCAAGGATGGGGTTGCTGTGCGTGTCGTGGCTTTCACGCATTAGGAATTTGGAGGATATCGCACGTTTGTGCTTTAGGAACATGCGATGAAATTTAGCCATATGGAAATAAGGTTCTAACAACTATAGCACCACCGGTACCGACTCTAGAGCTAATAGATTAAGTATACTTAACAGAAGACATCTTGGCGTACCGTACCGTTTTGCTGCTTCGATCCTTACTCAGACAGGTTTTAAGTCGCAGTTTTATTTTTAGCACAAGTGCTTTCTTAGCTGTCTTTCTTTTGCATTCCACACATTAGCTAGGTCTGTTATTTTCACCGGCATGTTTACTGCCGTGTGTCTTTTGTAACGTGCTGCCATAATATTCTCTTTCCTTTATTCCTACTTTAGGTGTCTGCGTAATTTCTACTAGTCTTTGCACATTTATATTCCACTTGTGTTTAGTGTAATCTCAAGGTGATAATGATTACAAATATGCAATAATCTGGACGTGCCTGCAGTATATAATAAAATTCTGCTGTCTAATTTCTAAAGTAGTTAAATTGAGTTTTGCATTATAAAAATACTCACAGTTTTGCCGCAAGGGCGAAACAATGCATGCGGTGCAGCAGTTTGAACAAAATGTCAGCTAACATTGTCATTTCAAAGAGGGCCCTTCCCATACCTCATGTAAGGGTGATTTCTGAAGGGGATTTCACGTCAAGATTCGGGAAACATATCGACACTGATGTGTAGAATAAGCGAAATCTGGACACCGATTCTCAAATATAATGTTTTGTTCCAGGATTATGTTGCAACACACGGTGACCGCATGGGACGCGTGCTCGAAAAAAAATACTTGAGACCAGTCATGCCGGTGGAGCTTATGAAGAAATATATTAAGAAAAAAAATAGGATGGACACAGTCATGTATAGCTAAAGCCGCGTGTTTGAGACCCCTGGCGTTGAACATACGATGCGCGGGGCTATGTTATCAATTTGGACTTTGTGAGGAACATGACGGCTACGGCGACGGCAACCAACCCTGCGAGGGTGGCTATCCAGCTGCTATCGTAATAATAGAAATTACTAGGAGCTACATTAAGTATGTTGGGAAGGGGATTCGACAAAATTTGTTGTACTAAGTGCTCCGTTTTTCTCATGAGCGTACAACAGGCAGTTTTAGGCTATTGTCCATAACAGGCAACAGGCAAGTTGACGATACTTCATGCTTTATTGTGATAGCTATTAAACGTGTCACTTGTATCGAGTTTTTATACTGATTCTCAGTGATTGTTTGATACGGAAGAGGCTTTATATTTTATTTAGATATATTCATTTTCCTTTTAACTGAAAAGATATAGCTCACAAATTTCCGTGGCGGCGTCGTACGCTAAAATTCCGGCGCCGGCTAGCATACAGAAATGTGGACCTTGAAGGTGCGCTGGCGACAGGTGTATGAAGTGCGAATCATTTCTTTGCCAACCAAAGGTACTTTGAGCGTATCTATCTATCTATCTATCTATCTATCTATCTATCTATCTATCTATCTATCTATCTATCTATCTATCTATCTATCTATCTATCTATCTATCTATCTATCTATCTATCTATCTATCTATCTATCTATCTATCTATCTATCTATCTATCTATCTATCTATCTATCTATCTATCTATCTTATCTGCCTACGTCGTGGTCGCCTCCTTAAAAGGGACCCGAAACGGTTTTGACAATTTTGTGAAAACGCATTAAGCCGGGAAAGCAAGTCCTAAGGATCATTTGAAGACCGATTTAAGCTCTCTGCATCAACTGTGTAATTTATTACAAGACATTAAACATGTGAATCGCTACAGATTGCAGCGGCTCACCCGAACGAGTTTTCAATTTCTCGAGCCTTTTATACGAAGGATTGCCGCACCCAGCGACCGATCTGGTTGGATATGTCCAGTACACGTCACTGAACCTCCTGTGGGCAGCGAGCGTCGTCTGCCTGTGTTACAACGTACTCCGTGCTGACGTGAGCTGAGCGACAGTTTCTCGAGGTTTCTTTGCGCAGAGGCGGTGTCGTATCCAATCAAGTTCATACTAAGGGGCGACTATTGCTAGTTGAAAACATCTTTTTTTTCTTTTCTTGCACGCAATGAATTGCCCTAGCTGTGTTGTGTACCACATATCTAACAATTGGTGACTTGCAAACCTGCGACGTCGTGTAATATTTGTGAGGCATCTGGTGAGCGGAATCGCTTCAGCTCGTCGTTGCAATGAGTGTCGCGCTCTCGCTATCCGGTCAACTCCACGATCCACGTATCTGCGGCTGTAACTTCACCCCTGAAGACAAAAACCACATTGCCCGAGTTTACGCTTATCGGTGATCGTTCTCGAATTCCTTTTGTTTGTCCGCATGCTTTTGCAGGTTGTCCGTACGAAATAAAAGATCAGTTGGTAGTGTGGCGGCACCTGTCGGAGCAGATATCAACCACTCCGCGAGCTTCGTCTCTGTTGCCAGACAATAACTCTAATGGCCTCCGAGAGTGCGCGCAATCTCTCAGAGCGCAATATCGGAGGCCAGGACTGGGCGAAGCTCAAACCGTAGAGTGCGCTCAAGAGAGCGCCGCGATCGCCAGCGATGCCAGCGTGTCTCATGAGTTTAGGAGGCAAGGCAGTGGTGAGAAGGAGGGCACAGGTATAATTCTCCGTAGCGGCCTTCGAACGCGGTGCGTCGCTGAATTTGTGGTGCGAATGATTTGATGATGCTTCAGCCTAAACGCTGACGAACCTTGAAAAAACCGTTTCAGGGTCCCTTTATTTGGTATAGACAAAAAGTGGCATAGGAGGGCGTGAGGGTATGACGAACATGACTGGCTGGTCATGACTTTAAAAAGTCATAGTTTTGCAGCAAAGACGAAACAATGAATGCGATAGCAACCAATTAGAATGTCACACGAAGAACGGCAAGTAGCTCGATGCTTGCAGCGCGCCGCTCAAGCGTAAAGGATGCACGAAAAGGACCCACACAGGACGAGCGCGACCAACTGTCACAGTTGTTACTCATTTGTGTTTGAGTATCGTGCTGCAAGTGTCGGCTGTACAAAACCAACGCTCTTAGGTTTTTTTTTTTCTCGTGAGAAATGCGGCGCGTGGAGTGACCGCTCTGCTTCTCCTGCCGCGCGGTGGCGTTCGACGCATTCTTTACCTAAACTCACTAGGTACGTTTTATTTGGAGCTGCAAAGCGCACGATATGTGTAAGACATGCGTTACTCCACTTAAAATCAACACCGGGCCGCCGCAGCTTCAGCCGCTCTGTACCAAATATGGCGGCGGGGCGGACGGTCGCGGTACTTTCCCGTTCGAGTGATTTATGTTTACCTAATAACCATGTATATGCTACGGCAGATAGCAATGTTGCGCATAACTTTTCCTTGGGCCGCTCGCGCCGCTATTCGGCGAGCGCCGTCACGTGGTGCTAAATGACGTCAAATGTTGAATTGTGCCGCGGCGAAGCCAACTTTACGGACACGACGGCGTGGCTCCCGCGCCGACATCTTTCCGTGAGTTCTAGCGTCATTCCTTTTTCTAACAGCAAAACGCCTGTGAATGATGGTTAGCGACAAATATCACTTTGTCAGTGGCCGCCAGAGTAACCGCAAGCACAATGGGCTTTTGACGACGGTCACTGATCAGCTGGCTTAGGTGGCCAAAATGCAGTCACATGATCGTCGACCATTCGTGCGTGAAGTTTCCTTCAAACGCCCTTCAAAACAATAATTTCTTGCCTTCCGGCCAGGTGAGAAAAGGTCATGCGCGTGCTGAAAATAAGCGCACCACTTTTCGTTTCACAGTGCTGCGTTGTAGCGAACGAACTTTTGAGCTATTCGATCGTGGCGTGCATCTGAAAGCTGTGGTCGTGGGATCGGCCCACCGCTGTTAAATTTTGTGTGGATGCGACTCGACAAACAGCGCACTCTCGGTCAGAGCCTAGCCGTATACGACTTCACTGAATGCATTATACCTTCGGTTCACTTAAGGCACCTTTGAGTTGACACTTTAACTTTTTCAATCGCTTAATTCCCGTATCATTAACTCCGTCGCCTTTAGTCCCCTTAATGCACTTTGATTCGCATTACTTCTCACTTGGTTCACTTAAGTCACAGATTGTTGTGCGTATGAGCCACTGCTGCAAGCCCTCATCGCGGGATCGGCCGAACGGTGTAAAATTGTTCTTGTACGCGTCATTTGGTCCGCGGACGCAATCCGCTGTCCCCTATAGTCATATAAAAGTGTAATCTTTCTCAGCGCGTTCGAATAAGTCTGCGGTATGTCGCCCGCGGCGGAACATCGCGCCGTATCTCTCTCCAGCGCGCGAGAAGGGGCTTCACTGTGCAGCCGTTCAACATAATGGCGGACGTATGCGCAACTCTGGTCCCGTAGGGAGCATATACAGTAACTCTATATTTACCCACAGTTTAACATAAAGAGTCTGTAAAGAATTGGGACACCTTTTCGTGCGCGTCTCAAGGGCTGTTTTCAAACTTAAGCAAAATCTGGGATCGCTGAGGTTTAAAGAGCGCTCTTCGGGCAATGTCGCAGGTGATGAAGCGCCTCCGAGCTTTGCGTACCGCCAGCCGTAAATATAAATAGCTCACCATTCCTACTCTAAAGAACGAATGGCGCGTGGCCGAATTGCCTAAACCGGCGTGCTGTGGAGCGAGGGGTCGCTGGTTCGAATCCCGGTGGCGCTCTTCGGAAACTATATATATATATATATACACACATATAGCCGCGTCATCTTAGCCGCATTCAAATAACACGCCCAACCATGCGCATACAGGACACGCATGCGCGCCGTATTGTCGTTGCCGCGCAAAGACCATCGTGGCACGCGCACCTGGTCGGACCCGGCTTGCATGCGCCACGCGCTCGGGACTTCGGATGAAGAGAAAGAGGAAGACAGTGGGATGACCTCTATGGTGTTCGACTGAGTCGCGGTTTTAAAGACGATAGTCTTTCTTTGGGAACTTAAACGCAGAAATTTTGTCTGTCTTTCTGTTTGTCGGCACGTCACTTGATTCAGCCACCCGGCCAAAGTTGAACCACTTGCCCAAGGGCCAGCCATCTTGAACGGCTGACTAGGTTCATACTTGGGTACATTGTTGTTCAAAAAGCAAACATTAGGCATATCTTAGGCGCAACATCAAGGTAAGTATTAGGCGGTGTGTTCCTTTAATAGAAAATACATAGATGCGTAATTCTAGAGACCCTAGTTTCTTAAGCTGCGCTGAAAATGCGACTGCGTTGAAACTTGCCTTTCTCCGTGCCCTCTGCACGAGCTCATTGTTGTGTTTCGGTTTCAGTTCAGTATTGCACTATACGAATATGTACGAATGCCATGGGGCGCCGCTCTGGCATTCCTGTTTTACCCAGGCGACGTGTAAATAGAAGAGTGTGTGGAGAGTACTCGTTGAGTGCGGACGTTTCTTCTGCTTCGGCGCTTCGCGCCAAACCGCGTGTTCGAGGCTGGCCGGCGTCCCCGCCGGTCGCGTTGGTCACCGCCGGTCTTCGCCTGCTGATGCGCCGGGACTACCAGCCGCCAA
>NW_023614825.1:0-19979 GCF_013339695.2 Rhipicephalus sanguineus
TATAGGCGAAATTTTTTTCTTAATTGTGGTCTTGAGGCTCAAAGAAGGCACCCAAGAGGGAATGTGGTGACTGACTTAAATTTGAATTGAGAGCCAAATGAGTGGGCCCGAAGCTCTTTTTTGTCAATGCCGCTGTCAGGCACGCACACACGCACACGATACAGGCCCGCAGGCGCACACACACACGCTTATACATAAGTGATAAAGACCGCACATACATACACACGCGATGAAGACACGCACGCACATAGATACACACGATCATACACCCACGCGATACATGCACGCACGCACATACACACGCAATATAGATACGCACATACATACACACGCGTGTAGACACGTGATACAGACACACGTGCGTGCATATGCGAACAGACACGCATGCACTTACATACACATGCGCAAACACGCGATATAGACACGCACGCACATACATACATACATACATACATACATATACACGCGCATACAGACGCGATACAGACGCGCACGCACATATATGCAGACGCGATAAAGACACGCACGCACATACATACAAACATACACATGCGATGCAGACACGCGCGCACATACATACATACACACGCGTATATACACGCGATACACGCACGCACATAAATAAACACGCGATACGGACACGCAGGCACATACATACACGCGCGATACAGACACACACGCACATACACAGCGATACAGACACGCACGCGCATGCAGAAGTGATACAGACACGCACGCACATACATGCACACGTGCATGCACATGCGATACATGCACACACGCTCATACATACACGCGCGATACAGGCACGCGCGCAAAAACACACAAACCCATACACGCGCAGGCAACACATACACACACACGTACGTGCGTACACGCACAAACACCGCGAAGACAAATACACAAACGCACGCACATACATTCACACATCAACACGTGCGCACGCGCATATACAAACGCAGGCGCACATGTGCATACATACAAGCACGCATACACCTGCACACACCCGTACACACACGCCTGGATGGTCGACGCCTGGAGGGTTCATGGCGTGCGTGTGCAGCTGAAAGCGCGCGAAGTTTGCTTGCGCTCGCTTCTCGTGACCGTCAGGGTCACATCCGCACCATCTCCGCGGAAAGAGAGGGTCAAGAAAGAGGAGGTTCACGGCGCGGCGAGGATGAGGCGGTGTGAATAAAGGAGCGCCGCTACTTTCCAACATCAAGGGGCTTTACCGCGACCGAGGCAGTTACGCCATCTATGGGTGTATCTGGCAACTTCTTCGTGCGGGATCATTTTCGGCCCTATTCACGCTCCAGCCTCCCTTCCCCGTTTCACTTTGCGGCTAGCGCTTCGTCCGCGACCGTGGCAGTTACGCCATCTATGGATGTTTCTGGGAACCGGAGCATCACATGCGACGCGGATACTCATCTGTCCTGAGGTCCAGCTTTATATCAGCTGTGCTTTTATAATTTCTGCCAGTTACACGGCGTGGCGAAGACCGTCGGACAGCGAAGTTCCCGTCCCTTTCGTCGGTCATTACATTTTCCTCCAAAGTTTCGCCAAATTTTTCGCTATTTTGTATGTTCCTTGGCTGGCTCGTCATAAGCGTCTCCCCATGTAAAGTCGTGTTGACACCGACGAAACGACCTGTAGCGTTGACACTTTTACGCTCTTCTCGGCAAGTTCATTGGACCTTGGCAAACGGGGACTTGAAATTGTACACACAGACTAATAACGAGAAGCAACACTTGTAAACTGTTTTGCGAAACTCGACCACCACCACTACAAACTTGTAGGGGTAATCTATTCCTTTCAATAATCTGGCGTAGTATATGAATGACAGAGTTTCGAGAGATCGCCTTCACGTACGCAATTTCTGCAAAATTAGAGAATCCATCAAGGACAACCGAAACACGCTTTCCGACGTGTTAAAAAAGATCTGCACAAGCTCTAGCCTATGGCATGTCTTAAACAGTGCGCTGGAACAGGGGCGCCTCAGGCTGTCGATAACCAAAACTCCTTGCCAACATCACACCTCTCATGGAAACTGGCAATGCCTACTGATATTCGTGGTCAATAAATGCTACGGGTACCCGACTTGCATTTCATAATCTATGATGCCCATGGTGCGCTCGTCGCAGCATCTCCGTTCGCATTCTTGCCGGTACCACTATGGTTTCCTTGACTACAGAAATCTCTGGTGTAAAGGACGTCAGCTCACCTTCTGCAGGCATTGACGACTGCAAGCTGAAGGGAATGTCTTGCAGCGCTTTATCGCTGGCCGTTGCTGCCTTCAGACGGCGAAGAAACTGCCAAGTTCAGCCCCTTTCTTTTCGCCAACTGGCAACCTTGTACTATCGCGAACTCGCTCGGCAACGAGCATCTCTAACGAAATAAATTTAGTTCTTTTGTTCATCCCAAACGAAGCAGTTGGTTCTTTTTGACCTGCGATAATTTCCTCATAATTTGGTGCCGAAACCCGGGAAGAAGTTATTAAACTTACCGTTCAGGCAGCTGGGTCAACAGACGTCGGCAGCAAAACGAGCTTGAAGAAAAACAGCAATGATCCTCGGGCAAGAAACGGTCGACAAGGCGCTTCAACCAACAAGGCCTGACGACGCCACACCCAGCCGAAACCGACACCACTGCTCAAGGCAACGCATACGCCAGGCAACACAGAATCATAGACGCCAGGCATCGTAGACGCCAGGATGGACCGGCTCAAGCTAAAAAGGAGCGCCTTGAGAACTCAGGTGACCAAACTTATTTCCGAGGCAGAATTATTTTTGGCGAGCCATGCGAACGACGGAGCTCTCAGTGTCTTGTCGGCCAGGCTAAGTGCCCTCCAAATACAACTAAATGAAGTGGACGATGCCATTTAACCACTAGTTGTTGACGAAGACGCGGAGCAAAACTACATAAGAACAATCGAGTACAACGACGGATCGTTGCATGCATAGCGAAACTCAGCCAAGAAGCCGAAGAGCAAAAAGCAAAAAAACAACAAGAAATGGCCGCGACGCGGGCGCCGACCGACGGCCCTCCCAGGGCTGCGCAGACCCACGTTAAACTACCGAAGCTCGAGTTACAGCGATTTAGCGGCGCTTCCACAGAGTGGCAGTCCTTCTGGGAGCAGTTTTAGAGAGCGGTGCACGAAAACGACACCCTCTCCGACTCTGAGAAGTTTCTGTACTTGCGGTCGTCACTTTCTGGGAAGGCTGCATCGGCCATCGACGGCATCCAGGTGACGGGAGCTAGTTACAACACGGCCATTGAGCTCCTTAAAGAGCGCTTCGGTCGACGACTCTGCTCCGCACTCTTGCGAATGCTGCCATCGGAACTAGTAGTCAACTACCACAAGGGACTCTCCGCTGACAGCAAGAAAGAAGGGACCGGCATCGAGAGTTTACGAGCTTTTCTCAAGACTGAAGTGGAGAGCCGAGAGAAGGCACTGCAGACTGGCCATCGCGAAGTAAAAGGATCCAGCTCAAAACATCGAGATAAAGAAAAGAGCAAAACACCAAAAGGATCAGCAGCTTCGCTCTTCTCTGCGGGCAAATCGAAGCAGATTGATTCATGCGCATTTTGTGATGCAAAGAATCACACGACTCACGAGTGCCAGGCACAAATGTCACTCGATGAAAAGAAGAAACGACTCACTGCGGCTGGTCGCTGCTTCCGGTGCGGCGTAAAGGGACACATGTCGAAACAATGCCGCAACAAAAGGCTAAGTTGCAAGCACTGTGACAGAAGACACCTGTCACAAATGTGTGACCCCACCTGGAGGCAACCTGAGAACACAGCCGCAGAGTTGCACTCTTCAGCGGAACAGAAGTCGAAAAATGTGCCTACCGTGCTGCTCCAAACGGCTCAAGTATGGGCAGAAGGACGAGGGAGAGCTCTGGGCGCGCCTCCTCTTCGACGGGGGTAGCCAACGAAGTTTTGTCACAAAGAAGCTTTCCCGCGAACTGCAAGTAGAGGTGATTGGTGAAGAGGACATCACAATCTACCCATTCGGAGGATCAGGCAACATTATTAAAGAAAAACGCAGAAGAGTCAAACTTTGGCTAAGAAGTCAGTATGACCGCAACGAGCACTTCATCGAAGCTCTCGAAATACCAGAAATCTGCTCTGATCTGCTGCGAGTACCTGAGAACATCATGCAAGAACTGCAAGCGGAAATAGATGAATTCGCAGCCCACCTGAAATAGATGAACCGTTGCACCAGCCCACCTGTCGAGAAGCGGCATTGACATCCTTATCGGTGCCGACTATTACTGGTCATTGGTGTATGGTGACTTCAAGAAGCTGCAGGGCACACTTGTTGCACTGAAGACCAAATTTGGGTGGACGCTTCAAGGAGCCATTCCCTGCAGCAGCTCAGCTGCCTGCTGCTCAACCGCGGCAGTTCTTCGTGCTGGAGTGTCAGATGACACAATAAGTTTGACCAACGAGCTGAAATCATTCTGGGAGCTGGAGAGCATCGGAATTACTGACTCTTGTGCCCAAACGAACAAAAAAGGCCAGGAAATCATCAACGCGTTTTCGACATCGATCAAGAAAGCAGACAAGCGCTATGAGGTGGCATTACCATGGAAACCTCTGAACATTCATCTCGCTCACAACAAAGCGATCGCACAGAAGCGTTTGACAAGTCTCACGAAGAGGCGATTGAAAGATGACGCGACACTTATTGAGTATGACGCGGCTATCCGTCAGTACCTGGAGCAAGGGTCGCCGAACGACTTCCACCGGAAGAAATCAATAACGACGAAAACAGAGTTTACTACATGCCTCACCGCGCTGTCTTCAGACCTGATAGCCTTTCAACCAAGATTAGTGTCGTATTTGATGCATCGTCAAGTGACACAGGATGTATCTCCCTGAACGAAGCCCTGGAGCCAGGACCAAACTTGAACCCAGACTTGCTGAAGGTGCTGAGTAACTTCAGAATTCACCACATCGGACTAAGTGCGGGCATTGAGAAGGCATTCCTGCAAATTTCAGTGACACCGGCAGATCGAGATACCCTACGATTCTTGTGGTATGAGCACTTACCCACGAGGCAAGACCGAGATCCCGTGATAGAAGTCTGGAGAATGACACGAGTGCCCTTCGGTGTGACAAGCAGTCCGTTCCTTCTCGCAGCCACAGTGCGTCATCATTTGTCAACTACTGTGGGTGATTCACGCACCACTAAAACTATCAGTGAGAGCCTGTACGTGGATGACCTAATAACAGGAGCGCAGACAGAGGAGGACGCTGTAGACCTCTACCGAGGTGCACGAAACGTCATGAATCGAGCAAGCATGACACTGCGAAAACGGAATTTAAATTCCCAGAAGCTGCAACAACTGTTCAACGACGAAGGAACCGGATGTGCCCTGAGCCACATTGAGTGTCCGACATCAAGTGTCTCACGAGTCCTAGGACTTGTATGGGATAAGGACAGAGATCATCTGGCGCTTTCCGTGAAGGCGATCTTGGATTTATTAGATCGAAACAGCGACACAAACCAACGATTCATCCTTCAGGCATTAGCTCGTATATATGACCCGCTTGGTCTTATTTCTCCAGTCACAGTGACAACGAAACTCATGTTCCAAACACTGTGGGAACTAGGTACTGAGTGGGACGCTCCTCTGCCTGAAGACGTAAAGACAGCTTGGACGCAGTGGCACACGCAGCTACATTATTTAACGGACATAACAGTGCCAAGACGATACGGTAGCTTACCCAACCTTAGCTGGAAAGATGTGCACATTTTCACAGATGCGAGCCCCAAAGCTTACGGTGCAGTTGCGTATTTGCGCACCTATGGAGTCCAGGAAGCAGCGGTGACCCTCGCTCTTTCAAAGTCCCGAGTAGCACCGATTAAGAAATTGTCTCTTTCAAGACTGGAGCTGATGGCATGGTGATCGGTGCACGATTGAAGGAATATTTGGGGCAATCCTTGGGTCTCCCTATCGACAAATGGTACATGTGGACAGACTCATCTATCGCACTGCACTGGGCACGAGGTTCCACGCAACAATGGAAGCCCTTTGTCGCCAACCGAGTTTTGGAAATCCAGCAGCGAACGGATCCAGAGCTCTGGAATCACTGTCCTGGGACCGAAAATCCCGCCGACCTCCTGACGAGGGGAGTAACCCCGAGAGCACTCAAGTCAAGCTCAGTGTGGTGGAACGGGCCTGTCTGGCTTTCACAGCCGTCTACTTGCTGGCCATGTCATGAAAACACCGCTGACATGACTATCGCAGAGGAGGAAAGAAAGACACTTCGAGTTCACAACGTGACAGTGAGGGAATCCATATTACCCCTGCAGAAATACAGCTCCCTCTCCAAACTGGTTCGAGTTACCTCTTGGGTACTGCGATTTGTTCAAAACTCCAGGCATCCCAACGAGAAACGCGAGGGACATCTTACGACAGAGGAAGTGCAAGAGGCGCACACTTGTTTGATACTTCAAACACAATTGGAGGCCTTTCCAAATGAACTCCAATGTCTTCACCGCTCGATACGCTTGCCAGGTGACTCTCCGATACGTGATCTCGGCGTGTTCTGCGACGACGAGGGCGTGTTAAGAGTGGGAGGAAGGCTCAATGCAGTCGACATTTCCTACAACGTTAAGCTTCCGATTGTCCTTCCGTCGAGGCATCCCATCACAGAACTTGTCATCAAGGCAGCTCATCGCCGTCTCCTGCATGCTGGCGCGCTGGAGACTCTTACCGAACTGAGGGAGAAGTACTGGGTTGTGCGAGGAAGGCAGATGGTAAAAAAGGTTCCAAGTAAACGTGTGACGTACAATCGTTTCAACAGCCGTGCTGCTACTGAGCCAGTCGCTCCTCAACCTCTCGAAAGGGTGACACAAGCGCCACCCTTCTATGTAACAAGTGTACACTTCGCTAGACCGCTGAACACGAAAGATCAAGGAAATAACAGAAAGTCTTACATTGTCATTTTCACATGTGCACTTACGCGCGCAATACGCCTTGAACTGGTGACCGATATGTCGACATCGAACTTCCTGATGGCGTTCCGAAGATTCATCTCGAGAAGGGGGGTCTGTCGAGTCATCTTTTCTGACAACGCAAGGACTTTCAAGCGTGCTTCTAAGGACCTGCAGAAACTGTTGACCACAACGAGAAGACATCCAGAATTTCTTCTTAAACCACCATATCCACTGGAAGTTCAGAATTAAGAAAGCGGCTTGGTGGGGCGGATTTTGGGAGAGAATGGTTCGTTCTGTGAAAACATCCCTGAAGAAGATTTTGGGGAGCAGCTACTGCAATTTCGAGGAGCTCACGACAATACTAATTGACATCATCAACTCTCGACCCCTGACCTACGTCTACACAGACGCGAACGAACCCGAACCTTTAACACCGTCTCATTTCCTGATAGGTCAGAGACTAACCACTCTTCCTGACAGCTGCTCCGCCGCTGAAGTGATTCAGAAACCTGGTCAACTCACGCGTCGCTGGCGCTACCTTAAATTGGCCGATCAGTTTTGGCGTCGGTGGCAAAAAGAGTACCTGACGAGTCTCCGATCGGCACATTTCGCTGTGCCGAATTCGTCAAGTGCACTAAGGCAAGGAACCCTCGTCTTAGTTCATGAACAACATCTGCCGAGGCAGCTCTGGAAAACTGGAGAAGTGGCCGAAGTTCTTCTGGGACGTGATGGAAAGATCCGAGCCTGCATGGTGCGCATGCCGAATGGAGCTACATTGAGAAGACCAGTTCAACTCTTATACCCCATGGAATACACGGACGAATGACGAGAGGCTCATTCCGGAGGGAGTATGAAGAAAGTGCCAAGTTCAGCCTCTTTCTTTTAGCCAACTGGCAACCTTGTACTATCGCGAACTCGCTCGGCAACGAGCATCCCTATCGAAATAAATTTAGTCCTTTTGTTCATCCCAAACGAAGCAGTTGGTTCTTTTTGACCTGCGATAATTTCCTCAGACGGGATATGGTACCTGGTCCAGCACTGAGATTCAGGACGCCCACAACATGAACTTTAACGTTCGTTGTGCTTCTCTGGTTGTTTCTGTGGTGATGTTCTTGACATGGTGTCAGTAACAACCAACATACTGAAAATCAAATTTATATTTCAGCAGCTGAGTAGGTGTTGCAGACGCGATGGTAGGAAACTTAATTATTTCTATGAAATCGTCACTGATAGGTTGTAGGTTTCGATAACAATTTATCTTCCGATGACATAATCATTGAACTTTTCACAGCCTAATGTTATGCCGAAGGACTCTTTCAATTTCGGCGTGTCTTCGCTAGGTTTCTGTGAGCGTTCCCGACGTGTAGACTGTATGGCGCCAATCTTTTCAATGTAGATGGAAAAACACCGTTCCGAGTGCATGTGCTGACGCATCTGTCAGCACTTTTCTGAGAAACTAGGGACTAAAGATTGCCAGGACTGGTGCTTCCGTAAGAATCATTTTGAGTTGCTCCCACTCAAACACGTGACGATACGTCTACTCAAAAAATGTACGTTCCTAATGAGGCTGCGCGAGGCCTCAGTATGGGCTGACTACAGTGGCAAGTACTCCCTGAAATTGTTCCCTGTACCGAGCAAACGTCAACTTCTGGTTGTTGGCGCTGCTGAGCCGTCAGGGTTGCGTCGCACTCGGACTCAATTTGGTAGCGCGACTGAGTCTTCGGGTTGAAGAACTGATGCTCAGAAGTTAGGAAGACGAAAACAAACAAGTTTAATGGTACTTTTTACAAGCTTATTTACATAGTAGAAAGGTAATATTAAAGTGTTCAGCGACGAGCGACCGGATAAGCCATTAACCCAGGGTCTAGAGCGTATTCTCTCACTCAGCACCGTCGTTATGACACCTCAGGCTGGCCCCACCTTCCTGGTGGTAGTCAATCACACAGAAGACACAGCCTACCAGGATGCCAGCGATAGAATAACAAAAGACTGTCACAGATAGGTCGTCGAAGCCCCGTTGATGCAGCAAATTTCCAGTGGTCAATAGCACTCACGTGGGGGTCAGGCCGGGAGACCGGGGGAGTTCCTCCGCTTCTCCTCAGTGGAGCAGGAAAGGTTTTACGGCGACCTAATTGCTCTGATCAAAGCGCAGGAGCCTGGCCGGCGCCGCAGCATCTCAAACAACCCACACCGGTCCAATGTGAAGTCGGCACTAGCTTTGAGATATCCCCGCTGTTCATCTGAGCTTGCACTGTTCTCTTCTTCCCTTTGTGGGGTGCTCCCCATTGCGGAGAGCCCGTCTCCGGGAAGCATCAAGATGTTTCGAGTCGCGTGGGAAGTCACCACCGGCCAACTGTCACAGATGGCCTACCGCCAGTGGCAGCCATAACAGCGCAGAGTAGTTTCAAAGGCACATTGTCGGGTCTGGATAGGGCGTAATATCTTTGAAACTACTCTTATCGTCAAAGAAGCTGATTTAGTGCGTCTAGGGATGCTTTTTTCCGGATACAAAGTTAAACCTCTCGTCTGTGCCATCACGAGTGCTTTGTACAGGCATTCATCGTGTATCTTTTGCGTAGAGCGATCCACAAGCACACCATCAGTGTGCACACGTGTTCCTGCGAGGTCTTCGAATACCAAGCTCATTGTACGCTGAAAAACATAGGGGGGGGGGGGGGCTGCTTCCCTTGGCACCGCCCCTGACATATAGGTACACAGGTGTCCATGAATTTCGCCCCCATCAAAATGCCGCCATACTCGTAAACATAGAGTAATAATTGTTAATAATTGTTGGCGTTTAACGTCCCAGAACAACGATATGATTATGAGAGACGCAGAGTACATACGCAATACCGAACGGCAATCTGGAATAACAACAACCACCCAACGGGAAACTGAATGTGCAGATTTTTTATGTATTCTTGAAACGAATTTGATAGAAGCTTCTGCTTTCATTAAGTCTGTTGAAACACCTTGCTTTAGCTAGGTAAACCTCTTCCGTGCATGCGACTGAAAGCGATCTCTCTTCACCGCCCTATTGCCCGCGGGTGCATGCATCATCAAACAAGGTGCTGCGCAAAAGAACCATGGACGAGAAGAGAACGAGGGCGGGCGCAGACTCACGACTAGACTTTATGCAGGAAGAAACGTATATTTATACTATAGAAACTGCAAATTCATCTACGCACATGCGAAAAACCTGCGTTCATTGTGACACATTCTTACTGATGTAGCACTGACAGAAACATGTCTCTTCCGTGATGGCGTTTTCACGTCCATGTTTACTTTGCGCAGCACCTTGTTTAATGATGTACGACTGACTCGCCCAGCACATGCATTATTCGCTACATGCATACTCTTAAGTCCCAATTTTTCTTTCTCACGATAATCCAGGGATTCGCCCAGTTTTACGGTTCTTCCACCTTCTCGGTTACGTTTGTAGCATTCATCCAGCCAAGTTCTTTCTTGAGTGGCTCCTTGAGCTTATAAAAAGCACGTGCCGGGTTGGCTGCACCACGAGGACAGCGTCGCCTCGAAGCATCACCTTGTACTCGCGGCGCATCATGCTACTGCCGGCGAAGAGCCTTGGGAATGACTCTTTCAAGCTTTCACGTCTCGCTGCTGTCTCTATTGATCAGGCCAAGTTGCATTACTGCGCCGAGGCCCAGGATGGCGTGTTTCTTTAACATCAAGTAAAGCTGTTTTATACAACAGCAACGTTCTTAAATACGTTTGATGTTGTGAGCACATATATGTGACGCCTAGTTTCTGTCTGACACAGAATTGCTGACGACGCTGACAATACGTTGGCTCTCTTGAACGCCTTCTTTATTATGAACTCAAGCAGCACACGCCGCCCGGCAATAGGTGAACCTTTCCACTGTGCCGTATTTCGCCACCCCCATAATGGTGCAGGACGCTCCTCATGGAGTAAGGGTGCAGCTTAGTTCCGAGTCTGTTGAACAGCGAACGCGGCAGTATGTAAGCTTGCTTTACCGTGTCGACCTGAAGCTGCACCACAGTTCACTCAGTACTCGTTGTTACAATCCAATCGCAGCTTTCTGGGCCACGCTTACTTTCCTTCGTCCTGATCTCCAGAATGTCGAAGTCAGGTCATTTCCCGCTCCACCGACCCCGTCTTCAGCGGTTGCTATTTTGCTCGTAGAGCTGGAGCGAAAGGATTAGACTTCTTGCAGTTGTTGCATGTTTTGCTGTACGCCGGCGTACGCGTGCGAACAGTTGCAGTACCAGCACATTTGGCGTCCGCGTTCAGCTGGCGTTCTTGAAACGAAATCACTATTCTTTTACTGAGTCCCCGTACTGTTATGCGCATCGGCAATTTCCTCAGCTTCGCAGCATATTAATGCTGTTACGATGGTCAGGTGACTCAGGTCTTTCTTTCGAAGAAGTTCTTCACGCATCGGACGTTCTCATAATGCCTTACACGAGTTGCTCACGCAGCATGGAATTTCGTGAATCCCCGAAGTTGCAGGTACTCGCGTTCAGCTACAAATCCCCAAAGAGCTGTTCAAATGGCACTTCGTGTACTTGGCGACGTGAGCGAAACACATACCGGTGTTATGTCGCATTAGGCTGTCGGGCAAGTCGTAGTTTTCAAACGATTTGACCTGAACGTTGTAGGTTTTAGCTTCCGCCGGAGTCCGGTTCAGAGTCTGAAACACGTCAATTGCTCCTTGGCTCCTGACATTAAAAATGGCTCCAATCCACGCTGTGAAGGTAGTTTGACAGCAAAGCTGTAAGCGACACCTAGAACGATTACCCATTGCGACGTCGCTTGAATGGTCTTCCGCATTGGAATCTCACAAAAGTGAGGTTCGCGTCTAAACTTCACCGGTAGCGACGGCCAAGGAGTGCGTCTGATTTTTCACACCGGCCATGCATCTTTCATCGTACACAACTGTCTGACTCGACGCGTTCATAGCCATGACGCAATGCTTTGGGTCATCCAAGTCATCGCCATCCATCAGCCTCTCGCTTTTGTCTTCTATATGGCCTTCGTCGGGAAGACTTAAGGAAGTCAGTGGGTTGAAGCGAATGTTGTTGAAATAGTAGAGCGGACTCCGGAGAAGAATTTCTATTAAATTTAGAAGCTGCACCCTTGAAACGAAGCGTCCGAGCCCGACACGGTTTTTTGCCCACGCGTTTGAGGAGCGGTGTCGAGAACATCTATCAAATTTAGAATCTGCACCTTTGAAACGGAGCGCCCGAGCACGACGCCGCTTTGTGGCCACGCGTTTATTGCCCACGCGTTTTCTTTTTCTTTTTTGCCCACGAAGACACAATCGTTGGGTGGTAAAGGTATACAGCATCGCTATAAAAAAAATGCCCCCACCTCCCAGAAGAGAATCGTGAGGAAATGCGAATGCATTTCTTGCGCCGAGAGAGGGTACCGTTGCCGTCAGACATTCGCCTTCACCGACTTCTGCCATCGCCTTGAGAAGCGCCCAGCCAGCGAACGGTAGAGAGTGAGGCGCGAGCGGACGGGAGAGTGGGGCGCCAGCGTTCTCGGCTCGGCGTTGGCGTTTCACAGCGGCGTCTCGAGCACACATTTCCAGATGTTCTTGAGAGGCGCCCAGCCAGCGAACGGTCGAGAGTGAGGCGCGAGCGGACAGGAGAGTGGGGCGCAGGGAGGAGAGAGAGCGAACGGCGAGAGAAGGAGCGGCGAAGCACTGCACCTACCCTCTCCTACACTCTCTCGCACCACATGCTCCGGTTGCTAGGGGCGAGGATAAGCGTGCGCGCCCGCAGCTGTTGCTATGGGAGAGGGCGCCGTGGACAACGCCGGACGCCTGACATAGCGCAACTAAGAAATGCATTCGCATTTTAAATGCAGCTTTCTGCTTTACTGCGTGGTTTCACGGGATGCGTTGCTATCAGCAGGTACAGCTCGATGCGGTGCTTGGAAGTCGGCCAGAGCGTTGTCGCGTTGTCGCCTACTTGCGGTGGCCCAGAAGGGCGTAGGTCGGTCATGGTCCCGGGAGCGAGCCACACTTCTGATACCACGTATCGCGCGTACTGCACACGGAAGTGGTTACAAGAAGAATAATTTATTAATAACGAGAACGTATTTATAGCCTCGCTTGCGCACAGCGTTTCTCTCTTGGTTTCCCATTTCAATACCCCCAATGACATGGGCGAGCTTATCAGCTTCGGACATCTTCCAATCTATATTGCGCACGTCCTAGATATACGTAGGTTACGTACGATTCAGTGCGTGTCTGAACACGCGAAGCGAGTTCTTGGGCCTGCCGAAAAACTGCCGAAGTTTGTCTTTGCATAGTTACTAGCTGGTCAGTAAGCTATATGCACTGTGATTCAAGTTTACTGGTACGTAATGGGCAAATAACGAGAAACATATAGTCGACACTCGTTAAAACTAAGCAGCATCGGGACCAAAAGTTAGTTAGTTATATATCCAACGTTCTTTGTAAGAGTAAGCGATGAAAATCGGCTCTCGGAAATCGGCAATCTCGCTCCCGAAAAATCCTTGGTGTAAAAACGCCTATTCTAGGCTTCAAACCCAGTACAAACGAGGATCCTTACCTGTATCATTGTGGCATTTCAAGCTTCGATTCATTCGGTGGCACAACCAGTCAAATGCGCATTTAACGCGATAGCGTTAAAGTGCTCGTTTCGCAGAAATTCCGGTGTCGGTTTCGTAGGCGGCGTCTTTGGTTGTCAGTGAAAAAGCAGGGTTGTCCGTGAGTGAAAATTCGAGGTAGATGCAAATGAGCCGGAGCGCGTCCGCACTCTGGCTTTCCTTGCGGCACGGTTTAGGTCTCCACCGAGAAGCGAACGCTGGCTAGCGATTGGGAAGGCGATACGAACACGGCCCAATTACGCTATCGCGTTCTACTCTTGCTACCACCGCTGCCGAAAAAGACGGGGGCGCAGTGTGGTCGCCCCATCTTTTGAAGGCGTTGCAATGGTGCACCACGATTTTCCCGCCGTTTCCAAGAGATGGCGTGATCACGCGGATGTTCCCATAGAAACACGTAGTGGCTGCATCGTTAGTTACCCATATCAAAAGGCACACACATTTGTGCGCGAATTCTTTTACGCACACGTAGAGGGTTCATCAATACTTCGAAAAAAATGTCACGCGCATAGACGTTCCCTCACGCCACCGTGATGTTCACACGCCTGTGATGGATTCTGTGCTTTCGCAATGACTTTGACTGCAGTGGCTGAAAGTGTTAGTGCAGTGTGTGTACGCGTGTGCAGTGAGTAAACTCAACACGTACGAACACAGAGAGAACAGAAGCGCAGGACACTGCCTATAGTTTGCCCCAACAGTGCGCGAGCGCACAACACTCCCTCGTACTTTGGACACACAAAGCACGGTTGTCATAAAAGCGCTGTCGAAGAGGGCGGAAACATTCACCTTTACTATAGATATGTCGTGCGCGCGCGGGTCCTCCAACAGCGGGTCGGATGATGTCACTTTGTCAGATTGTTCATGGGCTCTCTCACACTGCAGTACAAGGGAAAAAAACTGCCTTTTCATGAGTCATGTTAAGCATTTACTCTTCAGCGCGTTCAGCTGAAACCAAGAGAGAAACGCTGTGCGCAAGCGAGGCTATAAATACGTTCTCCTGTTAATAATAAATGATTCTTCTTGTGACCACCTCCCGAGACCATGACCAACAGGCGCGCGCGCGCGCGTGCGTTTGTGTGTGTGTGTGTGTGTGTGTGTGTGTGTGTGTGTGTGTGTGTGTGTGTGTGTGTGTGTGTGTGCGCGCGCGCGCGTGCGTGGCGTGCGTGCGTGCGTGCGCGATTAACCGCCGCTTTCATGTATGCATACTATTAGGCAGTGGCCTTTACTTGTTCGAAATGATCGTTGTTATTTCTTTCACATGCGTACTGCTACTGCTCTGTAATATGCACCAGCATTGAGTTTGTCGGGTTTCGGGAAGTCTAGGATAGTTAACAGCGGATCAGATGATGTCACTTTGTCAGATTGTTCATGGGCTCTCTCACACTGCAGTACAAGGTAAAGAAACTTCTTTTTCATGAGTCATGTTAAGCATTTACTCTTCAGCGTGTTCAGCGCGTTCAGCCAATTTGTCGTCGCAAGTGCAGACGATCAATCCATCAATTTTATTTTCCCATCTTACAAATACAGATGGAGGGGTTGTAGGTAAAAGCTGCTTAAAGGCAGCTTGACAAGCCTACAAACCTAAAGTACAGCAGGGAGGCAGTTGTAGAAATTATACAATTCAAAACGTAAGGATTACATAATTATACAAGGATCACCGGATAATACGCGAATCAACACTATGTACATATAACAAACTTAAATCGAAACTGAAACCATGTTATTTAAATACTTAGCGTGAAGTTCTTTGCGAGTACAGGTAAACAAATCGAAATCAGTAAGAGCATAACTATTCAGCAGAGACGGAAGAGTATAATGAAGGCGTTCTTTTCCAAGGTTAAGTCGAGGTGTCGGCACGAACCATTCTTCACCATGTCTTGTTAGGTAGCCCACTGATTTGTTCCTTAGTTCCGCTAATTTCCCGAGGTTACTTATATTCTTTCTTATTTCCGATTTAAAGAGGACGCTAAGGCGATATTTATAAAGGTTGCGTACTTTAATCACTCCAGACTGACTGAATAAAGCTGCAGTTGGACATTGGTACGGTGAGTTATACATGTGTCTGAGATATCTTTTCTGGATTAAGTGAAGGCGTTCGAGGTTAGTGAACGTTGTAGTACCCCAAACTAACTGGCAATAATTTAAATGCGAGCTGAAAATTGAGTTGTATATCAGCATCTTAGTTTGTGTGGGAAGGATATACTTTAAACGTCCTATATCACCAGTAATTTGAGCTGTTTTGAGTGATACGTGGGCAACATGATAATCCCATGCCATACTGGAGGAAAATATGACTCCTAGGCATTTGAACTGCTCCACTATTTCGACAGGGTGAGAATTCAGGATAATATCTTCATGTGACGGGATCAGTTTATTTTTCGGCCTAAAAATGACAGCCTTAGTCTTACCCTCGTTGATCTTCATTAAGTTAGCCGCGGACCAAACTTCAAGAGCTTTCGTTGCGGCGTTACATTGATCAATAAGGTCATGAATGCTATTTCCGGCAAAAAATAGACTTGTATCATCCGCATAGATGACGAACTTTGCGTTTGAGTTAATGTTTACAATATCATTTACATAAGTGTTGAAGAGTAAAGGCCCTAGTATACTTCCTTGAGGGACACCGCATAAGAGACGTTTTGCTTCAGACTGCATGCCATTAATTAATACTACTTGTTGCCTAAATGATAGATAGGAGTTCAGTAATGATGGCGCTTTCCCTCGGAAACCATAATACTGCAATTTACTTAGCAAGATGTTATGGTCCACGAGGTCAAAGGCCTTCGAAAAATCCACAAATAGACCAACGACAATAAGTTTGCTCTCTAGTTGTGTTATTATGTATTCTTTTTGTTCGAGCAATGCAGACTCAGTTGATTTGTTTTTACAGAATCCAAATTGAGATGGTGTAAGCAAGTTATATTTATTAATGAACTTTGACAGACGCAAATGAAGCATTTTTTCAAAGACCTTTGAAAACACCGGCAGAATTGAAATTGGTCTGTAGTTATCAAGAACATTTCGATCACCTTTTTTGTAAAGGACAACAACTTTCGCTAACTGCATTTTTTGGGGAAAAATTGCACTCGCCAAGCATATATTAAAGATATGAGCAAGTATGGGGGCGATTATTTCAACTACATGCTTCACCGGGCGTATTTGAATGTCATCAATGTCACAGCTACTGCTGTTATTGAGATTTTGATCACCGTTACTACTTCCCCTTCCGTAACCGGACAGAGAAAAATAGATTCACTATTTTCACCGCTTATATACTGCAGGCATCACTTTGAGCAGATTTAGCAGTCATGTTTGTTAAAAACGTATTGAACAAGTTAGCCAATTCCGCGCCAGAAACTTCCTTTCCATCAATAGTTAATTTAGTTAATGCAGTGTGTCTACTATTCCGCTGCAACAGCGTGTTTAGCCTTGTCCATAGCACACTAGGCCGCGCAATATTGACATCTAGAATCCTTAAGTGGTACAGATTTCGAGCAGATCGTAGTTTTTTGGTCAACTTGTTTCTATATTTCTTGAAGACAGCAAGGTCTTCAGCCTGTCGAGTGCCCAAAAATTTCCTGTATAACTTTTGTTTGACTTGTATTTCTCCGCGAAGCTCGGGCGATATCCAGGGTTTGCGGATTCTGCGACTTTTGTGTGCGTCACAAGGGGAAAACAGGCATGGTATATCCGTTTAAAGGTATCAATAAACATATTATAGGCTAAATTTGCATCATCTAGTTCAGCTATCTGGCCCCAGTTAATTTTCATGAGTTCGTTGCCAAAGAGTGTCAGTGATGTCTCTGTAATTGCTTGGCGTGTGATTGGTGTGGATTTGTTCGTTATTTTGCCAGGCTTCTCTATGCAAACAAACACGGGAAGGTGATCACTTATAGAACACGATAAACGCCCGAAACAACATTGAACTGCATAGAACTAGTGATAACCAAATCAAGTACAGAATGACTTTCGCTTGTGACTCTTGTTGGCATATTAATGAGATTAACAAAACCATTAGACATAATGGTCGTATTAAAATCTCTAGCAGAGGGACTGGGGATGTTCATGTAAATGTTGAAATCCCCACAAGCTATTAAAGTTTTCTCATTGTGACTCTGAACCACAGAAGTGAGAAACAGGTCATAAAACTCAAGAAATAATGAAACATTTCCGTCTGGGGGTCGGTAGCACACAGAAAACACAGTGCTTTGGGTACAAACCGTGAGAATTTCGTAATCTGGGGTTATTACAGTGTACGATTCAAGTATTTCACCTTCTATTTCATTTCTAAGTAACAAAGCAACACCACCGCCACGAATATGTTGTCCATTTACGTAATATGTGGTATAGTCTTTCAGTCTAAATACATCATAGTCACATGTGCTCCAAGTCTCGGTTAGCAAAATCGCAGTAAAATGAAATGAGAAGCCGGCGAAAAATTCTTCTAGACATATTACTTTGTTTTTCACTGATCTAGTATTTGAGTGGATACATTTCTGAGAAGCTGCCGAGAGCTTGGACACTGCACGGCTCACATCACTAGACAAATAATAGCATGTTTCATCCATCACGCTTTCTTTGAACACAGAAGCATGCACTATGCATCAGTTATAACTTATCAAGGTCATCTTTGCTCCTAATAACCATTGCAGTTCCACCACTGGCCTTTCGAGCAAGAACTTTGCCATTTGCATACCAAACGAAAGCATAGCCTTTTTCTTTTGCTTTATCTTTCGTGGCTCGGAAGAGCTCTCTGTGATAGTGAGTTAAATTTTCTTGAATGAATACTTTCGGTTCAGTGTTCTTGAGCGCGTTCTTTTTCTGCAGCCAATTGTCCCTCGTCTGTTGCTTGGCAAACCGGATAATAATTCCCGGAACTTTATCTTGCTTTGCTGGCAGACGGTGAGCTGATGCGACGTCAGAATCAGTCAGCCGAGGGACTCGAAGTGTGTCAGCAATCTGATCTAATGATGATAATAGGTTCTCGCCCGGAACAACTGGGACACCATGTACTTCCAGATTAAGCCGCCGGCTGCGAAATTCTAGGTCATTTACCTGTCGCTGTAGCTCACTTTGTACTGTGGTGTTAACCATATCCTTTTCTTCTAGCTCAGTCACCCGCGTTCTGAGAGCGTTTATTTCAGTGTCCTGTCGTATTATCCTTTGTTCAAACTCGTCAAACTTTCCCGACATAAACTGGAGAGATTTATCCATATCACTGACTTTTGCAACTAAAGCAGGCAGGCTTTCGAGCTTTTGGTTGATAGCCACGAGAACGTCCGTCGATGTAGATCTTATTGTTCGGTCAGCTCAGAAATGCGTTTAAACGATACTTCCCTAGTGTCGTTTCACTGCCTGTAAGACAATATTATTTGTAAGGTAACCGCTTCCTTGAAGAATTAACCGAATTCATAATTTTATGGTTATCTTTATCTAAGCATTACTGAAGATGTCTAGCGCTTGTCGACGATGTGAAATGTGGCCATCTTCCGAATGGAGTCATAATATTTCCATCAACATATAGACAGCAGAATTTCCATTGGAAGCTATGAAGTGCAGTGCTCATCCCTATTTGTAAAATATCATGCCTCGGAGCTTTTCAGTTGAAGGCCGATTGGTTGTATTTAAACAAACCGAAAGGTATCAGAAAGGTCGTAGAATATTTGTATTCGACATTAAGGGCATCTGCCGGCATTTGCTTCAAAGGTCGATTCATGGACTCGGTGAGCAGCCGCCTGTTTCATCAATTATTTGTTCAATGCGTAGCACTGGCTTAATCAACGCGTAAATTCCAGGCCCGTAGCTAGGAGAGGGGGGAGGGAAGGCCTGGGCCCCTCCCCCTCCTGAAATTTTGGTACAGGGGCATTTAACGGACAATAAGTAATAAAATTGGTGTTTCTCTCAAATAGCCAAGGCCTTCAGTAGGTGCCCCTCCCCCTCCCTCGAAAAAAAAATTTCTTGCTATAGGCTTGGTGCATTCGATATGTTTCCTGCTCCTTTGGTGCTATTGCAGTTGGCAACACAAAGTTTGACTTGATCACAGGGTGATAGGTGCTGCGTAAGATAGATTTCACTCTGTAAGGTCACCCTAATATCACCCCAAGTCTTGTTTTTGCAAACTTTTGTATAACAGGCTGTAAGGTTCATTTCATGCCACTGTGGTATCTTGCAGAATAAGTGACACTTCTTTCACGAGGCTGATAGAGAAAACTTTCTTGTACTTCTACATACAACCAGCATTTCATCAGGCCGAAACATCTGATATTTGACTTTAATATTTGACGCCTATGCTACCAACTAAAAACTTCATGAAGGCAAAGAGCGATTTTCATTCACTTTGCTAACTAATGCTAGAGTACAGGTAACAGCGTCCATTTCTCTAATTGACAAACATTCAGCATATTCCAA
>NW_023614826.1:0-60001 GCF_013339695.2 Rhipicephalus sanguineus
TCGTAGTGCGTAACCAGTCTTAACGCTAGTACCAGATCTTGACCTCCAAGGAGGTGCCGGTGGGAGATTTCTCCTGTGCGTTGTTGAACAATAAAATATTCGCAGCGTGCGCGTTAACTAAAAGCCGAATTCTTCTGTCTCTCATTCCCCATTAGCAGCCATTGGCATGTTCCAGTAGGAAACGTTAGTAGAAGTAGAAGTGTAAGTGTTAGCTAAAAGCCGACTTCTTCTGTCTCTCATTCCGATTAGCAGCCATTGTTTACCTCCAAGGTAGTGCCCAGTGAGATTTCTCCTGTGCGTGATGAAACAATAAAAATTTTGTTCAAAACGCCGTTGATTGATGAAATAAACCAACGAAAGACGCCAGATGTTTTCTAAAAGCAAAACAAAAAGACGCCAGATGTTTCTAAAGCAAAACGAAAAGACGCCAGCTGCTTAACGAAAGACGCCAGATGTTTCTCCTCTCCTCTCCTCACTATACAAGGCTATGCTATGCTCTACTAATGACCTGGGAAGGTGCTTTCATTGCTGAGAAGTCCTGGTAGTAAACGACCCGCAAAAGGCACTAGTGTGGCTTTGAGTAATTCCAACCTTATGTTTATGGTCAATGCGAGATGAAATGTATAAAGGGTGTCTCAGCTAACTTGCGCCAAGTACCCTTTTTAAAATTTTGCGCATTTTAAAGAAAGTCAGAAAAAAAAAAAACAAATTAAACCGGGCGTTATCTTATCATGGATAACATAATCCGATGTTTCTGAGCAAGCCGTACAAATTTTTATTGAAAACTTTTCGCTGCAGTTACTGCACTAAAAGTTAATTCAGCAATTTTGGTTCATTACCCAGCATGGCGGATTGGCAGTTATCTTAGCACATAAGAAATAACCCGACGTTCTTGAACAAGTGCTACAGCTTTTGTATTGAATTTTTTTCGGTAAAATTACTATTTTAAAAGTTGATTAGACAGTTTTACGAATTGAAAAGAAAATGTCATGACGTGTTTCATATGATTCAGAACAATAATAGACCAATTTGATAGACGTAGCGCGTATGTTCTGAAACACCCCGTATGCTGGTGACGATATAAGACCAGAATTGTGGAAACATAATTGATGAAACAAAGCAAGGCGAGAGCACTTACATCGCGCTGAGAGCGGTAATAGTAGTAAGGAGTTCTTTCTGGAAGTTGCGCTTGATGTGTGGCTAGAATTTCTAGCAGTGAAACGCGCGGCATTCTTTCGGGTTAGTCCAAGCGACTGATAAAATGCTGCAGAATGTGTATCGCAGATAGGTGAAGTGTATTCAATTTTCACCCCAGTTGTCGTATGTAAAGTTAACTTTAACAATTTCACAGCAACTAATGAGTTCTCCTAATATGATACAGTAGAAACCCGCTGATACGTTTTTCACGGGAGCGTAAAAAAAACAACAGCGTAAGAGCCGAAAAACGGGGGAGAAAATGAGTAATTAGAGTAGTGGCGAGATGCACACAATTATATTTCAAACCTTTCGTTTGAAAAAAATCGCGCAGCGACGCCTAGCCAAGGACAAGACTAATCTCAAAGTCCGCACTGATGTTGAATGCATCAAAACCAATTTTAACACCCAAACAGGTACAGACGTCATGTTTAGATAAAAAAATACATATCTCGGAGGTCGTGTTCTGGTGGCGGGACTTAGAAATTCACCATAGATGTTGCCCTCGCTGTTTCTGGTGGCCAATGCGATCGTCAAGAAACCAACCGGAGCAAGCCAAGCCTCGTGAAAAGTGAACACCGCCGCCTGGGCCATCTCGGAGGGCCCGTTCGCAGCGTACAATGCGGGAATGGTCCGACAGTTGCGACGTAACAGCGGGGTCCCTTACGCATTGGATCCTATGAGAGCTATGCTGGGGCCAGCCGAAAAAGACGTAACTGCCGGGAAAACGCAGCACTCGGGAGCGTAACAGCGGGGTTCTTCTGTGTTGCTTAAATAAGTGTCCGTAAATTGTAGGACTTACATTATTCGCTGTGAAAAGGCGTCCGCTGGAATACAGCGCTGAAGTGCTATGCAATGAAGGCGAAGAAAGGCAAAATTCCCACAAGTTTGTGGCTGTTGAGTCGAAAATTCTTTTTCTCGCTTAAAACAAAAATCACTCTTTTCAAACTTTCTGTATCTTATACCAATATACCATACAATACAACGACATATAAGCCATACTTCTACTTTAATGTACCACTAGATTGAGGAAATGAAGCCGCAATTAGGGTAAAAATGCTATTTTCCGCATATTTGTCACAATATTTTGACAATGCTTCTGCTTCATTCGCTCCTGAAATATTTTTGTTATTTATTATACGAACTTACAAAGCCCACAACGTGAATATATTACTGGAAAGAACATTTGTGTTTCTTCTAATAAAAAAATGCAATAAACATGTAGCATTTTGCGATGCTTCATTGAGGTGAAAAATAATGAAAATTAAAGTAAAAATGAATAAACTATCATAGTCACGAAAGATCGACGCCTTCAGATGAAGGAAAAAAAATTGTTTCGCTGTAATAGCTGAAACCGGTAATTTTATATAAATTATTTAGCGCGACGCCATTTCACTTCTCTACGCAAAGTTCGAAGCGTCCTCTAGGCGTCACAAAATTTTTTACCGAAGTATAACGCATTACTGACTACTTGTCACGTTCGCATAAAATAGCACGGTTTTTGTCAGCATGATCGGAGATGGTCGAAAAACCACCGGGCTCACTAACATGCTAAAGCGCACTAAAGCGATATCACAGTGTCTTTTGTATATTTATTTAGGCAAGAGACATCCTTACTGGAATAAATGACGACATTTAACACATGTTAAGCGTCGAAGCCCTCACCAGCACTGTCTCGGTGTAGTTGTCATCCGGGGAGTAGCGGTCGTAGTCCTTGAGGAGCTCTCCTCTGAGGATGCCCAGAGGTGGCTTCGGGTACCGGACCTCCCACCATCGGATGAACAGGCCGATGTTGGTGAATATCAGCAGCACCAGCAGGACATGCAGGGACTCGACGAAAGTTTTGTTGGCTGCGAGTTTGTCGAGCCACAGCATGAATTGTCGCCTCCTGGACAGTGGCGCGTGGGAGACCGGTGGTGCCTTGGCCGGCTGGGGAGCCACTTTCTGCTTTGTGCCGCGCACATGCGGAAAAGAAAATGTGGGCAGCTTGCACTAGTAGTGTAAGGCTAGACTAACAGCGGAGTTTGTCGCCGACCTACATTATTAGCAAGGTCCTAATGAGTAAGGTCTTAATTGGTATGACGCTAATTGGCATAGTGTTCGCATAGTTTTAATTAGCAATGTCCTTATTGTGATGGTGTTAATTAGATTGAGCATAGTTATCATAGTCCTAATTAGCTAGGTCCTCTCTCTTTGTTCAGGTCTCTCTATATTTCTTTGTCTCTCCTTCTCTCTGTTTTCATCTCTCCCGTTTATCTGTTCTGTGCTTATATTTTGTTTCTTCAGAAGGCGCACGCATTAAAGACACGCCTACATTGCACGTCCATCGTGGCAACCTCAACAGGTGTGCTGGCCACAGGCCTTATCCGCCAAATTACCAGGCGATACACACAATTGTACTATAACTATCTTCATTTCCCGACTGTATGTCGCCAAGAGTAAGCTGCCTTTATTTATAATAAATCCCAAGATGAAGAAGAAGACGAAGTGAGCGCGCACTGGCCGAGTTATTGCGCTGCTCGCGCTAGGCGCATCTACAAGGTGGAGGCCGTTCATGATGATGATAGCTTTCTAGTCACGCCAACCGGCTGAACGAAGAACTTAAACAGCTGCGCTGTTTTTATTCGGCGATTTCCTAAGGTGAACTGCGTCGTAGTATGCGAGGCGTTTACTGCAGTTAGGCAGCGACATAGTCGAACACATGTACAATGTTATTACATTGTTAGAAGAGCATATGAACAACATTAGCTGTCAGCGTTGTCAGCACAAAAACAATGCACTCTAACGCAGCGTGTCGACACGTTAGAAGCCACAGGTAAGGGGAAAAGTAGCAAGCATGCTAAGGAGGGTATTAACGTGAAGGTTTAGACGAGTTGGTACTCCACTGGAAAAGACATCAAGAACGCGAAAAATATTGAACGACGAAGCCGGGGGACACAGACAAGCGCTGACTGGCTTATAGCTTCTTGCCATGCGAAATCATACAGCGAAACGCTTAACAATGCGATAAAATACCAGTTGCAACCTAAATTCGTTCTTGATTATTACGTAGGGTTGTGGGGTGTCCATCTAGAGAAGCAGTTCTTTAGTGCAACGTCCACTCGTGGAGTGTCCGATAGTGCGCCCATCACATTGTGTTTCTTGAAGTTGAGTGGCAAAGAGCTGGTAAGTAAAAAGAATATTCGCAGCATGTTACACCCTCTGAAACACTTGAAGGCAAAAAAAAAAAAAAATCGCCAGGCCTGCGCGGAAAACGCAGCACAGTCACAGCGAAAGCTCGAAGAGTGGCATTTCTAGAGCCCGTTATAAACTCTCTTGTGGCTACTAATACAAGTACAGTAGCAACGTACCCACTACGCGGCAAATCATTTTTATGAAGTTGGCAAGCACCCACCGCGACATTATTCGTCATTCTGCGGAGAAGCGAGGTACGATCGTAAGGCATTATGTGCAGTTAGTTCATGCGACGGTTGATGACGATGAATAATTACGGCTGAGCCCTTTGTAATGGGTTGGAAGCTTTAAACGACCCACTAGTTACGTAATTCATATTGTGTGACGTCCGGTGGTTATTTAACTGTCCCACCACGCTTTATAACATATGTTAACTTGAGAAAGAGAGAGAGAGGGAATTAACTTTATTGAGACCCTGAGGAAATGGATCATGGGAGCTTTACGGGCTTCCTTGGCAACCAATAGAAGTGCACCTGCGAGGAACCCACTACGCTATAAATCATCTTAATTTTTGTGAAGTAGGCAAGCAGCCACTATGCACTTTTTCGTCATTCTACGGAGAACCGTGGTACTCGCTAAACACCTGCAAGGCATTATGTGCTCTTTGTTGATGCTGTGGCTGATGACAATGAAGAATTATCGCAAGGCTTTTGTACTGGGTTGGAAGCATTCAACAACCCACTCGTGGCGCAATTCGCATTGTGTGCCGCCCGATTACAGAATTCGCGTTTGTGTGACGCCTGGTTGTTATTTTACTCTTCTACCACACTACATTACACATGTTAATGTGGATCCTTCGCGCCATGAAGCCTGTATAGGGTCCTTTTGCAACGCTGTTTCAAACACGGGTATGGCTCAGAGGTAGAACACTGGGCACCCACGCAGAGGGCCCAGGTTCGAACCTCGTTCCATCCTGGAAATTTTTTCTTATTGCCTTTTTTTTTCTTATTTCGTGCGAAAGCGGTTACGGACACCGGCGGCGGCGGCGGCGGCAACTACGGCGCCAAAAACGGCCGTTGAAATGATCTCATAACAGCTTTCGCTGTAAAAAGCCTGCAGCACCCTTCATAATCCATTAAGTTTGTGTACGAGACGATGTCATGGGTCGAACAACCTTTTATTGCCTATAGTGACGAGTTTAAGTAGGCCAGGCGGGTGACGTCACGCTTACGTAGGAGCGACAGCTTGCGCTCGCTATCGCGGCCGTGCCAACTCGGTTACATCTTCCTTTCCTTGGGGCAATATAGGTCGCTCTGGCATGGGGTACCGACGCGGCTCGCGACGTTCCCGAGTGCTTCTCCGTGGTAGTGGCGGCTCTGGAACGGGTCCCGAGCCTGGCAAGCCTGAGGAAGGAGTTGTGGTAGTGTCGGGGCATGGTAGCTCTGGAACCTCCCGGAGATGTTCCCGTGTGCGTCGCATTTCTCGGCCATCTTCTGTTTTTACCAGTACGGAGCGTGGAGCTCCCGCTGATCCCAGCACAACGACCGGGGACCACGTCCGTGTGTGCGTGTCGTACAACGAGGCCCTGTGACCCGGTGAGAGGGCGCGCAGGTCCCGAGCACCTCGATTGTAGTAGACCTTCTGCTTGTGGCGAATCTCCTGGAGACGGGAGTGCACCTTCCTGCTGGGCAATGGTGCCGGCTTCAGGTGGCAGGAGGGAACCGGGAGCAGTGTTCTCGTCTGTCGACCCATCAGCCTCTGCACAGGTGACATCAGAATAGCATCACGTGGAGTATTGCGCAACTCAAGCAGAGCTAAATGGAAGTCTGGGCTGTTATACGAACACTTCTTCAGCAGCGTTTTCGCTTCTTGAACTGCCCTTTCGGCCATGCCATTTGCGCGAGGGTGATAAGGGCTTGACGTCACGTGGGTGACTCCTAGTTCATGCAGAAATTCACGGAACTCTTTGCTACTAAAAGGGGGTCCGTTGTCACTACAGAGCTTCACTGGTAAGCCGTGGACAGAGAAAACTTTCGCGCACCACTCCTTCAAGTGCCGGGCTGTTGTGTATCGAAACTCCTTTATTTCAAAATAAAAGGAGTAGAAGTCTACAATTAAGGCAAACTCTTTACCACCGTGATGGAATAAGTCCATGCCAACCATTTCCCATGGCAGACTGGGGACATCATGCGACAGTAGAGGCATCTTAGTGTTTTGCTTTTGGTGAGCCTGGCAAACTTTGCATGATGCTGCAACCTGGTCAATGTCACTCGACATGGATGGCCAAAACATGACACTCCTAGCCCGAATTTTCATCTTTTCCGCCCCCGAGTGGGCCAGATGAAGAAGCCGAAGGATTTCAGCTCTCTTAGCGCTTGGTACGGTTACCTTGTTGCTGCGAAAGACGAGGCCATCTTGTGTATGCATCTCTTCTCGATACGCCCAAAATGGCCTGGCACATGCTGGGACGTCCTCTTTGTTTTCCGGCCAGTCAGTCTCGGCATAGGATCGGATGGTCGACAGAGCAGGATCCTTGGCGGTTGCCACACGTAGTTCCTCGAGGCGACGCTCAGAAGCTGGAACAAGGGCAATGACGTTAACATTGAAGCGCTCGGTTTCTTCCGTCAATAACGCCTTGCTTGGGAAACGAGAGAGCGCATCAGCCAAAAACAGCTCTTTTCCTGGCTTGTACAGTAGATTAATGGCGTATCGCTGCAATGTCAGTCGCATTCGTTGCAGTCTAAGTGGGCACTGGTGAAGTGGTTTACTGAAAATTGGCACCAACGGACGATGGTCGGTTTCCACCGTAACCTCAGATTGGCCGAAAATATAGTCGTGAAATTTTTCGCAGCCATGCACAATCGCCAGAGCTTCCTTTTCGATCTGCGCGTACCTCGTTTGAGCATCGCTGAGCGATCTAGACGAGAAAGCGATAGGGCGGCCGTCTTGTATCAGAACGGCGCCAACGCCCATGTGGCTGGCGTCAACAGAGAGGGTGACTGGCTTTTTCGGATCGAAGTAAGCAAGCACTGGCGCTGTTACTAAGGCTTGGCGCAGCTCATTGAAGCTGCATTGCTCTTTTTCTGTCCAGACCCAGGCAATATCTTTGCGCAGCAATGTTCTAAGTGGTGCGGTGAGTACAGACATTCGAGGAATGAAGCGCTGCACGTAATTCATCGTTCCGAGGAAGACTTTCAATTCCTTACTGTTACTTGGCGCTGGCATGTCCAAAATGGCTTGGACGCGATCGGGTCCCAGGCTCAGTCCTTGCGTGGTGAAAACGTGTCCCAAGTAGCGAACTTGCTCCTGCAAAAAGACACATTTCTGTGAGTTCAGACGGAGGTTGTGCTCACGGCAGCGTGCAAGCACCCCGGTCAAGTTGTTGTCATGTTCTTCCTTCGTTGTGCCCCAGACTAATATGTCGTCCATTACAACCGCTACTCCAGACAGGCCCTCCAAGAGGCGGTGCATGGCTGCTTGAAATATTTCCGGGGCGGAAGCAATTCCAAAAGGCATGCGGATAAACCGATAGCGCCCGTAGGGCGTGCTCATTGTGCACAATCTGGAGCTGCTGTCAGAAAGTTTTATTTGCCAGAACCCGGATGTTGCGTCCAAGGTAGAAAAATATTTAGCTCCAGCTAGTCGTTGCGCGACCTCTTCTAGAACAGGCATAGGGTAGTGTTCCCGCAGAATAACCTTGTTAAGCTCCGTTGGGTCGAGACAAATTCTTACTTTATCACCTTAACTACGGCTACCATATAGCTTGACCATTCGGTTGGTTCGGTTACCTTGGTTATGACGTTGTGCTCCTCCATGCGTTGAAGTTCGGCCTTTACTTTTTCTTCAATGGCGACCGGAACCCTTCTGGCTGGCACAACAACACCGACGGCGCCGGGTTTGAGCTTCATTTCGTACTCAAAATTTTTCAGCTGTCCCAATCCTGTGAAAACATCGGTGAAGGGCTGAGCCGCCGGGTAGAGTTGCTGCGTCTCGACGCTATCAACGCGATAAAGCAAGCCAAGGCTTTCTGCTGCTGCTCCGCTGAGGGTCACCGGCACGTTTTGCTCAATGACGAAGAAGGTTTCATCGTGCTGTTTATCGTTCACGGATAGCGACAACTTTACTTTAAACTGCGCAGTCGTTTTGTGGCCGAAAAAACTCGTTAACGTGGCTCGGCAGGCTTCACGAGTCTTTCTCGGAAGCGACAAAACATCTTCCTTTGAAATCACACAACAGTTTGCCCCAGTATCAAGTTTGCAGACCATCGGACGGCCTTCAATGGAAACTGTCGCGGTCCACTGGTCGCTAGCGAGTGCGTTCACAGTTAAAGCGTCCAGAAAAAAATCTGACCTTTCGTCAACATGTAGCTCTCGTATTTCCCTGCGCTTTGCATCTTCGCTGTGCAAGAAGGATGACTGTGAGCATGCTTGGGCGAAATGATTCAATCCTCCGCATTTCTTGCACGCTTTTCCTGTTGCTGGGCAGCGGCTGCCGCGGTGAACTTTGTAGCCACATTTGTTACATGGCTTTGTTACTCTGGCCAACGCATTTACAGCTGCAGTTTCAGCGCCTTCAGTGGTGCCACGTATCTGTCGAAACTGCTCCTCGCCTTGCTCTTGGATGCGACAGATTTCGACTACTCTTTGGTAAGAGGGGTTTTCAGAAATTAACTTCTTTGCAGTCCCTTGTCCCGGATACCGAGTATGATGCGACTACGAAGCATGCGCTCTTCTAAGTCTCCAAAATCGCAGTGTTGGGCTAGCGTTCGCAATTCGACAAGCCAGTCATTGAAGCTTTCGTCCTCTTTTTGGTCTCGGGAGCCGAAGCAAAACTCGTGGTAAGTGAGGATCTTCGCGGGCTGGTAGAAGTCTTCAATTTTTTTAATTATAAGGGTTACATCGGTTGTGTCCTCACCTGGCTCAAACTTGAACGAAGCGAACACTTTTCTAGCCTCTTCCCCAATGGTCACTAAAAGCGTCGCCGCCTGCACTTCTTTTGGTTGCTTGTTCAGCTGAGTTGCCGTGAAAATCAGTTCAAACTCACTTTTCCAGGTCTTCCACCCAAGCCAAGCGTCTCGCGATGTGTCGAGGGGCTTCGGAGGCGGCAGGAGCGTTGTCGGCAATGCAGGCGGTGTCGTCATGCTGGCTGTTTTCCGCTGCCACCATGTGTACGAGACGATGTCATGGGTCGAACAACGTTTATTGCCTATCGTGACGAGTTTAAGTAGGCCAGGCGGGTGACGTCACGCTTACGTAGGAGCGACAGCTTGCGCTCGCTATCGCGGCCGTGCCAACTCGGTTACACATAGGAATACAAATGTAATGTTTATTAGACTGCTATAAAAGCGGAGCCAACACTGGAACCACAGACGTTAATCTAATATGACGCTGGTGTCGTAATAGTACATATGTAGTGTCTATTGCTTTCTTGTAAAATTAGATAGCCAGCACCATAAACACAACTGACGTTGCACCGACATTACGCCTACAGAGGCTCTTCTTCCAAACCAGTTTATAGACCTGGCGTGGCTCTGTGGCAGAATACGTGATTGCCACGCAGAATGCTTGGGTTCGATTCCTGCTGGGGTCCTAATTCTTATTCTTTCCATTCGTTGTGTCAACGCTGCCCATGTCGGTTTTTCTTAACGCTCTCTCATTTAAATTACCAATGTCCGTTCTCGCCGTTCCTGGGTAGATATAAGCTTTCAATCACCTGTGGCGCAAACCCGTACACCGTGGCCCGTGGTAAACGGGTATGCGCCACACGTGTCTGGAGGAAAGGGTTTTACGACGTACGCGAGAGGATTTTCACGTTATTGATGTCATGACCCGACAGTCATAATCGTCGAATCCTCTTACCCTCCCATGCCAATTTTGGTCGGCACCAAGTTAAGAAGGCGATCATGAGAGCACCCACACGTAGGCGGCTAGATAGATAGATATATAGACAGATAGATACGTAGATAGAAGCGGTCAAAGTGCCAAAGGTTCGCTAAGAAATGCTTCGGATTTAACAAGATTCTAACAACTTTAGCACCACTGGTACTCATGCTAGATCCAATGGAGCAAGCGTTTACCTAACGGAATATATTTTGGCGTACCGTATTTTTCAATTTCTGTTACACTTATTCAAAGAATTTATGAAATCACAATTTGATTATTAGCAGAAGTGCTTTCTTAGCTGTCATTTCGCATCCCATATATTACCTAGGTCTCTACTGTTTTTCGGCCTGGTCACTGAAGTATGTCTTTTGTAACGCGCTACCAAAATAAGATCTCTGCTTTATTCTTCTCTCTGCTTTATTTCTACTACTGCTTACACATTTACACGTTACCATGGGGATTTTGAAAACAAATATACAATAAAGTGGCCGTGCCTTGAGTATACAGTTACAAAACATTCTGCTTACCGCTTAGGAAAATAGCGAAATTGAGTTTACATTATAACAATGGAAAGTATTAGAAGCCATCTTAAAAATGTTAGGGATTCAAGAAACGTTGTTTTACTGAATGCTCCGTTTTGCTTGTGAGCGTCCCGACGAGCCGTTTCACGAAATTTTCCATAGGCACTTAATTTTCTATTGTCTCGACAGGTTAAGTTGACGATACTTCATGCTCATAGCTATAAGGGCGCCGTCTGTACTGTTTTTATGCACTCATTCAATGTGAATGTTTGATACAGAAGCACCTGTCTATTTTGCTCATATTTGTTTTCCTTTTTTAGGCCTTCTTAAATATTTTTTGTATTACTGATCGCCACGTAATGGGAGCTCTAAGCGGCAATAGCGCAAATAGCGGCGGTGTCCTGCGACGCTTTGTGCAACTATACAAAGAATTCTGAGACGTTTCTGTGTTGCACATGTTCTCTCGTTGAAGATGAATTGCTAAAAAATTGCACGTTAGTGAGTATATCAACAAAGAATCCTTTACACCAGCGGATAAGTCGAATATAAAAAATTCATTGCTCTTTTACGTCATCTACATATACACCAGGGGTCTCAAACTCAGCTTATAACCAGCGGGCCACAGTTGCTAAATTTAGTTACAAGGGCCGGGAAAGTGAAGATGGTGGGATCGGGGGTCGGAGATGGCTTGAACAAAAGACGTCGCCATTTTAAAGGAAGTCTTTCCCATATCTCATATATAAGTGATTTCTGAAGGGGTTTTGGAGTCATCATTCGAGAAACATCGACACCGATGTAACAAGTGAAATCTGGACGCGGATTCTGAAATATAGTTTTTGTTCCACTGTTATGTTTCAGCACATGGTGACCACACGTTCCTCACGGAAGGAATGCTTAAGACCAGTCATGTCTGTATAGCTCACGAACATACTTATTAAGAAAATAAAAACGAATGGGACGAAGACGGTCATGTGTGCGGGCCGGGCCGCTAGCGAAAGGTCTCAAACCTCTAGGATACACCATGCCCCCCCCCCCCCTAAAAAATGTTGCTACCAGCGTTGTTGCTATGTACACCCGTCCGGATATACGGTATTGCGTAAACTGTTTTACGGACAAGGTCAAGTCCACACCGGTATTTTCGCCGTCGTGCGAAGGCTTGTTATTGAATTTATTGTGATTATATGGCAACCCGCTAGTTGGTCGGCAGGCTGAGCAGCGACTCCCACCAATTGTAAAAATGACAAGCGAGAACCACTGTCAGCGAAGTGTATAAGGAGTTGTCGCGTGAAGAAGCTAAAACAAACCGCAATAAGTTTTTTTGGAGAAGAAAACCAATGTACTTTGAGCAAGAAGGGCAAAACTTTTGAGATGCTAACAGACATTTCATTCAAATGAAACAACATAGGTCGCAGTTGAGACATTTTCAAACAGACATTTTCGTGCATAGTCGTTTGCTGCTACATTATATGGATCTATAATAACAGATTTGAGAATGTATCGAAGTATCTTAAGATACAATTGCCGAGTATAGAATTGGATACAATTATTGCGGCAGTATCTTGTATCGTATTGAGATACAATTTTAAAGTATCTTTGCCCAGCCCTGATATATATATATATATATATATATATATATATATATATATATATATATGTGTGTGTGTGTGTGTGTGTGTGTGTGTGTGTGTGTGTGTGTGTGTGTGTGTGTGTTGTGTGTGTGTTTGTGTGTGTGTGTACATACATATATGTCGCCTCCCTAAGCGGGCAGGCCCCCCCTTCAATGAAGGGAGACTTTAAGGCCTGTTCGCAACAATACTTTACAATCGCTCTGCGACGTTCCCCTGCAGCGTGCTTTGGTTAAGGTAATCGAGAGAAAAATAATAACAACCGCCTGACACGTGCAATGTTTTTGAGCCCGACAGCCTCCTACCGGCCGTTTATGTACGTCCACAGGTTTTAATGTCAGTTGCGTAGTACTCAGTATTGTACTCCCAGTGTGTTCATGCCAGCTGTAGTGCTAACCTATTTGCGTCACAAGAGAGAGGTCGCAGCAAAGAGCCATAAAAAACACGCTAGCTCACGCAACAGAGCTCTTTCAAAAACTGAAATAACCAGCGTAGATCGCGTCATTGGTTTCTGGATTTTTTCAGTCGCTGCAGTGATATCGAACGTTATTGGACTCGAAAAGTGATGTGTTGGAGTCTCCTTCTCAGGTAAGCCTGAATGAACTTATTTGCCTACTTACATTTAACCAAGCAACTGGAAAGTTCATTGCACCGTACAGTATTCCTTACATATATTTGTCAAATAGAAAAATGCCTAGCTAACATTTGGATTCTAGGTCAGCATGTACCACATATCAGAAAGGCGGAACGCAAGCTTCGCACACAGTATAACGTGTTCTGGGTGTAATTGCGGCTGTCGTTCGGGCCATTAAACACGCTTCCAAGTTCATCATGAAACAGCGCGCACACACGAACACAAAAGAAGAAGGAAAGAACCGAGGACACGAACACTGACTATCAACTCGCCCAAATAGCTACCTTGCTCAAGTTTTCGCTTCCAAGCCCTGCCTTACAACCTGCGTGTACTATCGGCGTCAAATGAAACCCGAACAGCGGCAAGCATTCTCAGTGGTGTAGTGCGCGCCCTCCGGTTATCACCCAGAGGCGCGCATATATGCGCAGTGCCGCCGAACCGGATGCGCGCGCCTGCCCATAGTGATAAAGAGACGACGCGCACTATAACAATGCGAATGCGTGCCGCTGGTCGGGTTTCATTTGAAGCCGATTGTACCTGCGGCATTCGAGACCATCACGATCAGTAATTACCAGTTAAAATGACGGAGCTATCGCATCCATGTCTTTTTGCTGTCTGACTTTAGTACCTGTTTGAATGGTCAGTTAGTATGACTGCCTTGAAGAAGACAAGACCTCTTGCCGGCACGTTGCATCTAGCGACACCCCGTGTTCAAGGGGTTTTTTATCTCTTCTCGTTAACTTCTGATTTTTAGGGCTTTTGCACGTAACGCCGGAACTGCGGCAATTCCGGCTTCCCTCAACATACGCCCTCTGTGCGCATTGTGTACATGTCCCTATTCAATGCCTACATGTCACTTACGAAAACGGTCCCGCTATAAAGGCGAGACGTGTGTGAATCAAGAGCCTCGCGAACGATCCCCTTGAAAATATTTTTGCGAATAAAAGAAACCACTAAGAACAACATTATGTCACTTTTTAAGTTAACTTACAGAACATGACTCCCCAGGTTGACTAACGTGCTCGGTGGCTGGGAGGAGCATGGAATTATTCAGAACTCGCCATTACCTCTCACCTCTAACTGGTGGAGAACAACACACAAGTAGTTTGTTTTTGTTCTAATTGTTGCTGTTCTGATTGATTTAGGTAAACACGTTAATACCTCTGGCCTAAGTGTTGAGGAAGAATACCGAATGAAGTGAGGCACGTCAACGTCTTTAGCGAAGGCTATCGGGACGTTAACGTCTCTGGTGGCGGCACCTTGCTCCTGGTGGCGTCATGCCCAGTCGCGGCATGACGTCGCCTCGAGAGGTTTCGTGCGGTTGTCGCTGAGGCTCCCTGTGGTAGGATAGGACAATGAATACATGGTTGAGCGCTACAACGTCTCGAGGAGCGTTGAGCGAAAGAGCTTTTAGATGCGAAAGCATCTTATGCTCCGGGCAGTGCCCGTTCTGCGGCGTCCGCACCTATGCTGCGCATGCGCCAACTCTCCCCCCTCGCGTGCTCACGCGAGAAGGTGGCGTAAACGCTGTCACCGCTTCGTTTCTCCTTTTTCTCTCTCCGCCACAGCTGTGCGCTTTGTATATAATACGGCGCGCGCTCGCTCCCGTTGCACTCTCCTTCACAACTGAACGTAAACGACAACGCCGGCAAGCGTTGCACTCTCCTTCGCAACGGCCCTATGGACGCTCGCGAAGCTGAACGTAAACCACAACGGCGGTAAGCGAATCTCGAGGCTGCGAGGCTGCGAAAGCGCGCGTTCGCTGTGCTTCCGTCATTTTCTCTCTGTGCAACGATGTGCGAAACGCCATGAACAACGTCAACGTCGGCGCTAGTTGCAGCGGCAGCGCCACCACCGAGGAGCAGAGGAAGGCTCGGGAAGCCGAACGCTAACGTCAGCGTCGGCAAGCGGTAATTCAAACGCCTCGACAACGACCATCTCATAAGTCACATAAGAGAAACGGAAACACACTCCCCGCGATTGTTTCGCATCCCACCATGGTTGCCCGTAGGGGGAGATGATGTCTAATTTTTAGCCTATGCATGGGCTACAAATTCCTCTCGCGTTACCGCTTGAGTATGTACAGACGGGTCTGTAGAGGGCGCTACGCGTCATGCTTTCTATATATGGTTGAGCGTTGAGAGGAATAAAGGAATGGGCATTCGTTCGGTCATCAAGGCTCCGAGTCACTTGTGTAGACGCGCCTATAGCGTCTGTCAGCGACAGGTATCGTACATGGTGTCAGAAGTGGCCGCCGTTCGCTCTCTCTAATGGCGGACAAGCCTGACGCTGCGTTTGCCGGGTACCTGGACTCCAACAGCCACCGAGCTTCGACTTCAACGACCCAAGTGCCACCGACGAGGTTCGGGTACGAACGCATCTTTACTGCATGGGTGTTCAAGCTCGACGCGTGCTAGCGTCTTTCAACTCGACGGCCGAAGAAGCTCTGTCGTACAGCGTCGCGAAAAGCAAGTTCACCTCGTATTTCGTTCACCTGCTAATAAACGAAGTTCACGATAGTTATCGTTTTCACAAGCGGACATAGCAAGCAGACGAAAGCGTCGATGCTTTTTATTCCGCGTTGGAAAACATGGTCAGAAGATGCAACTATCCGTCGAGGATAGGCTCGCGAGACCGATTTATCGTCGGCTTGTAGGAAAGCAGGTTATCAAAACAACTCTGCCGCACCTCTGACTTGACGCTGGACTAAGCGCTCCTGCATGCACGGCTGCACGAAGACGCTGAAAGAGAAAAAAATCACAGCATATCCACGGAGTGAATGATGATGAGTGGGCGAAGCTGCGGAGGTTCATCGGTAAACCGTGAATCTTCCGTGAATTCTGCCCAGTACATCATCACCGACGTGAGATAGGGCGCGTTTATACTAAAGCTTCGATGAGAGTTATGACGACTTGCAGCTCACTTTAATTTTACATGTACGCTGTGAATTTTCATTGTTTAGAAAACCATTGCTTTAGAAAACATCTGGCGTCTTTCGTTAAGCAGCTGGCGTCTTTTCGTTTTGCTTTAGAAACATCTGACGTCTTTTCGTTTTGCTTTTAGAAAACATCTGGCGTCTTTCGTTGGTTTATTTCATCAATCAACGGCGTTTTGAAAAAAATTTTTATTGTTTAATCACGCACAGGAGAAATCTCACCAGGCACTACCTTGGAGGTAAACAATGGCTGCTAATGGGAATGAGAGAAGTCGGCTTTTAGCTAACACTTGCACTTCTACTTCTACTAACGTTTCCTACTGGAACATGCCAATGGCTGCTAATGGGGAATGAGAGACAGAAGAATTCGGCTTTTAGTTAGCGCGCACGCTGCGAATTTTTTATTGTTCAACAACGCACAGGAAAAATCTCCCACCGGCACCACCTTGGAGGTCAAGATCTGGTACTAGCGTTACGACTGGTTACGCACTACTACGAGGGACGAACGGGTGCCGCCTTAAGGAACTTCGCCCCTAAAACGTGAACGCGAGAACCAGTTATCTGGGCCAGTCGCCGTTGATGGAGCGAAAGACAAGCCAGCAAAAAGACAATCCCATAAGCGAATAATTAGACTCCCGTAAAGTGTGTGCTCATTGCCTGGCAGGACAGATCTCGCCCTTAGCCAGTAAAATTTTAAGGCCGCTTCCACAGATCAAACCCCGAACCACGATATTCGATCTACTGCCCACAGTCTCAAATGGCTCTGGTGAAAAGGGCGTGGGAAGGAGCCTTATCGCGCTGTGTTCCGGACCAGCGACGCCGACCATAGGCGTGCGCACAGGGGGGGGGGGGGGCAGCCCCCCCCCCCTAATCACCTGAGAGAGGGGCGCAAAATCTGCCCCGTACATTGACCCTTCTAGTCACATAAGAGGGGGGGGGGGGCGCAAGATCTGCCCAATACATTGACTTAGTAGGGTGAGTGGGCGCTGCGATGAACCTTTGCCCCCCCTGATGGGGAACCCTGCGCACGCCTATGACGCCAACCATGTAGCGGGGCCACTCTGTGGTCCCCAAGCTCCCTTCATTTCACCAACGTTTTCACCAGCACCATTGCTACCACCACATTTTATTGATCTCGATTACTTCTATTTCATGATTCGGATCTGCAGCCCCTACCTGCCGCAACTAGGTGCACTCAGCTACCACTTCTAGTGCCACTTACACCTTCAATTTGTACCTCATATGTTTAATTATGATCGCTACCACCCTCTCATTTATGATGTGACATTAATCTACGTTACCAGCTATACATTTTTAGTTATAACATATCCCAATCCTAGTTCTATTTTATCCACCAAGCCACAACAGCATGCCAAGCATACCACAAATCGACAGATGAGGCATCACAAATGCTCTGCAAGGTAATGCTATGAAAACGTTTTTGCGTGTTTGATAGAAATTCCTCTTAAAAAGCTAAATGACGAAATTAGCGCTGTGCGTTTGCTTAATTACCTTTCGTTTCTCCCGTTGTCTGTAGCAGGGCAGCGCTCAGAGGCTACTATGCTGCATTTATTATTGGGATACGCCACTGACTTACAGACATTATATAAAATAATGGAATATGCAACAATTGTTCTTTAAAATATGAGTCATGGCTCATGCGTATCAATGTACCACAATAGTTTCTAATCGAAGTTCACAATTCGGCTATACAATGCAAAATGACTGATTTCCGGTGTTTTTCCACACAGAATAGGTTCAGGGTCACTCACGACCTAGACAAGCAGAACCTCAACGAGGACATGGAAGCGACCGAAATACGTAGTGTGGCCGTTGACAAAATGCAGCAGACTTTCTTCGATTACTACAGCACATATAACTACACTGACAACGCAATTTCTGTTCGAACTGGAAAATCCAGAAGAAAGAACACTCTGGAAAGAAAGTGCCAAGTGGCGGTTGAAGGTGCGTTTTTTCTTTATGTACCATGTCTAATACTGCAAGGTCGAATGAATTATGTAGTAATAAAAGCGTATACATATGTCAAGGTTTGGGGCAGCTCAGGTTGATTTATTAGCACTTTTTGGAGCACGAAAAAATAGCATTTTGGAGCAGGAAAACTGTGCCTTCAAGCAGCTACTAGCAAAAAAGCAAATCTAATTTAGGACAACTTGGGCAAATGTGCCGCATCATAGCTTTTTGCATGGTGAAATCGCAAGCAGAAAAAAAATGAATGAGAAAAAGAACCGAGGGGCTCAAAATTTTTGTATGATTTTTGCTATCATGGAGAATAAAATAAACATCGCATGAGTACCTTTTGGCATCAATTCTTTGTCTTGTTCCCCGATTTTTCAAACAGTGGCCGCTGGAAAACAGAAATGGACTGTCGCCAGCATAACAGCAGCTTTTATATTCAAATAACACCAGTAGGGGAAGCAAAGCGGTGGTTGTGTCATGCAGCCGGAAAAGGTGTGACCTGCGCTAGGCGGAGCAACATGCATGCTTCTCTTGAAATACCAAATTGTCATCACATACTTGTTCCTGTGTTTTTTTAAAAAAAAGTTCAGCTGATATTTTTATCATATATGATTCAGCAACGGCCGCGTTGTTTATGCTTACTACAACAGATGTTTATCGTCTTCGTCGCAATAAGCGCATGCCGCAGCCGCATGTTGCTACGACGCATGTTGTTCTTTCCGAACACAACGCTGAGCATAGGTGAATCCGGCCTACTTCGGAGGGGTACGCTCAAGTACTTTTGCGGAAGCGTGTGTGAATAAATTGTTATTGATTTTTCTTTCACGTGTTCTACGAGAAATGAATATTAATAACTCGTCTTGCTTTGCAGTGAAGTTTGTATGCCAAAGCGTCCTGTCATGCTTTTTTGCAGAGCCGTATGGACTCATGAACGTCGCAAGCAGGGTCACGAAGTGGCCCGCTGTACATACAGCCATCCTTCGAACCAAGGAAAACTTGAGCACGAAGAATTACGATGAGCTGTTCAAAGACCAGTGGTACGTTACTGGTTTCTAGACGTTGTAGCACGTCAGGACTCTTAAAGGGGTCATGAAGCACCCCTTGGGCTGATTGAAAAAACACATCCTGCGGAAAGCTGACACGGCTATGAACTGCTCTGCCAAATATTACAGTCGTGCGCGCCGCGTAATGGCCACAAGCGGAGCGCGAAGTTGCCGTTTCCCCAGGCACCCTCTTTTCAAACAGAGGCCGGTTTTCACTCTCGTCGGTGGGCGGGGCGTCTGTCCGCTGTACGTCGTAAGAGACATAGCATGCTTATTGGCCGATAGCCGACGTAAATCGAGAGCGGCGTTCGGATCAGATGCGCTTCTTGCCGCGGGGTGCCGCCACTTGCCGGCGCCGCACTCCTCAGTACACGGTAGCCGCACTCGCGCAAGCGAATCACAGCGCGAGAGCGATCGCGTTTCATGACGCGCGCTGGCGTAACTTCTTTCCCCCATACCATCCCTCCCTGTCTAGCTTCCAGTGCGCTCGTCGGCACGAGAAAAGAGAGAAAGCGCTGGGAGCGTGCGCCAAGCCCCCGTAACTCCGCTGATTCTTGACGGATTCGAGAAATTTTTGCGGCAATCGATTCGGGAGGCAGTACACTCCGATACTGAGGCCATTAGATCATTACTTGGAAAAGTGGTTCATGACCCCTTTAAGTGCTTGCGTACGCGCACTTACTATGCTTAGTCTTGCCAGTGACGAGCAGCCTAGCGTACTCATATATAAAACTTAGAACAGAAAAAGTACTCGCGTATTTCTCATGTCTTTATTAATGCAAGCAAAGTAGGAAAGGTTGGTGGGGTCGACAGTTTTCCGGAGAAAATAACATGCTTCCAGTAAAACTTGAGGACACTGCGGTGCCGTGCTCTTAGTGCTAACACCTGTAAACGCCTAGAGCACTGCACGGGCCCGGGCCGGCCCGAAAGCCCGGGCCGGGCCGGGCCGTCCGAAGCGTTTTTCGGCGGGCCCGGGCTGGCTCGGGCTTGAAAGTGCGGGCCCGGGCCGGGCCCGGGCTTGAAGCCGCGGGCCTGGCCGGGCCCGGGCTTGAGGCTGCGGGCCGGGCCGGACTCGGACCCGCTCCTTAAAAGGCGTAATTCGGGCCTTCGAGCACACGCGAACGTTATGCATTGCATGGTCTAAGGTATACTGTGCAAGCTGATTCGACAGCAAAGCGATCGTGATATCTTTGAAGTCTTTCCGAGTGCCGTACTCAGTTCATCGGTAGGCTTAGCAGGAATGAGTGTATTGGCGCGAATACTTGCCTCAAAGATGTACGGCAGCTTCAAGCTCAGGGCCATATATTACATTTGTTGCTTCTTCTTGCCAATAGCTGGCGCTACAAGTCAAATAAAAAAAATAGAATTTTCGGTGGCGTTGTGTCACTGTGACTCGTTTTCTGCACCACAGAACTGCTAATGAGCAATAAAAGCTATAATCAGGAATATCTTGTTGGTCCATTGACGGAAACGTGCACTGCTTTACGAGGGTCCAGGTTCATTCCCTCTGGTAAACACTGTGTGACGCTGAGCTAACGCTCTTCATATGGTTTGCCGCCCTCTCTGACGGCGTTGATGCGACGACGCCGAGGGACGCAACGCCAGGAAACGCCGGCAAAAACGCTCTATATGGTTCCGGCTTAAGGTATCTGTGCCAGCTGAAGTGACACGTGCAAAGAGCTGGCTCGAAGTAAAGCTTAGCAATAAAAATAGAAATACAGTTGAAGTACTATTTTTTTCACCAGTATAGATATAGGTTGGCACTGTATATTTTCATTAACGTTTCGTCTGCTAGACCCGACTTAGATCACGGTTGTTCCCATGAAAGGAATAAAAATTTCGGTCTTTTATTCGAGGTTGACACATACGGTACATTTCATTTATATTCCTTGGTATTACGTGCCAAAAACCACGATATGATTACGAGGCACGCCGTAGTGGCACCGGATCAATTTCGACCACCTCGAGTTCTCTAACATGCACCTAATGATAAGTATATACACGGGTGTTCTTGCATTTCGCCCCCATCAAATTGCGGCCGCCGTGGCCGCGGGAATCGCACCCGCGTCCTAGGACTTAACCGCGAAACAGCTTAACCGCTGAGCTACCACCGTGGGCAAAGCAACATTTCGATGCATGTACACATCGGACTTTCCGTCCGATCGCCCGCTACAAAGCGCACGGCATCATTAATAATCATCATCAACTGCTAATATCCTCTAGCGGGCCCAGGTCGGGCCTGGTCATGAACAAGCTCGCTCTGTATTAGTTAAGTAATGAACGCCCGGGCCCGGGCCGGGCCCGGGCTTGGAACGACGGGCCTGGGCCGGGCTCGGGCTGGGTACGGTCAAGTGCGCCCGGGCCCGGGCCGGGCTCGGGCTGGGAACCACGGGCCCGGGCTGGGCTCGGGCTTCATAAAGCGGGCCCGGGCCGGGCCCGGGCCGTAAAATCCGGCCCGTGCAGTGCTCTAGTAAACGCATATCTACTTGGCTCACGTGCAATGTGTATTTCAGCTTCTTCATTTGCGTTAACACACATCACCCTCATTTGAATGAAAGGGACAAGGAAAAGTAAGTCTGGCTTGAGACTTCAGTCCAGGTAACTCATGTCAGCAAGCAGGCATCCACATATTGACTTGATAGAGCTGTAGACTTGTAGCTTTCTCGTTTAAGCCGTATTCTGGCCTTATACATCGGCAAGCTGAATGATAACTCAGCTAATGCTCCTCTATTTAGGGCTCTTAGACGTCTTGACCTGCCGCGGCGCTCTAGTGGTTATGGTAATCGACTGATGGTAACCGTCTGCTGGATCGCGGGATCGAATCATGGCCGCGGCGCCTGCAGTTCTATGAATGCGAAATGCTGGAGGCTCGTATTCTTAGATTTAGGTGCGTGGTAAAGAGAACCAGATGTTCAAAATTTCCGGATCCCTCCATTACGGCTTCTCTCGTAATATCGCGGTTTTTCCTTGAACCCCAAATATTATATTTATTATTAGTCTTCTTGGCGAGCTGCGTTGTAGATGGTCTGTAGACATCTATTGCTCGAGGGAGTTGTGGCTTAATATTGAATAATTAGGCGGAAGTAAGATGTGCAAAAAAAAAACTAAAATTATGCCAGCGCCTACAATCAACTGAAATCTTCTTTCTTTCAGAAAGAACGTACCTAGAGGATCAGGACACGTGTTCCCGTCCGTCGCACAAGTACATGCAGTACGGTCCACTGTTAAAGGGAACACTCGAATGAGCAGCTTTCATTTTGTTGGCCCCCTAACAGCTAGTGGATGCGGAAAGATTGTTCGTGAACGTTGCTAGTCTATCATAAGGGTTCGGAAATGTCAACCACTAGTTGTGTTATGTAAATCTAAGCCATTATGCTTTTGTAGGAGAGCGAAATCCGGACATACCCGAAACGCAAGTGTTCCCTTTAACAGTGGACCCGTCTGTACACCATTCCCAAGTGCAAACACAGGTGATTGCCACACCGCTTTTCCACAGGTCATTTCCACATAGCCGCTTTCGATGAGTGACACTTTTCCTAAAATGTGTGACGACGAGTGACTGATACAGCTGGATACTCTCGCCAAATAAGCGGCCCTCTTTAAGGAAAGGGGTGAGGTAAAATATGACGTGTGGGGTATTGGCCTGTGTTTGCACTTCGGAAAGGTGCACATGTTTAGCGTGTACGCGTGGGTTGATTTTACGTTCATTCTAACATGAAAAAAACCTTCAGTTGATTGGAAGTGCTGATGCCATTCCATTTCCTATTGTGTCTCAGGTCGCGCTGCAAGTTTGAATTATGTATATCCATAAGATGAGCCAGTGTTTCCTTTCACATCTGGGGTAACAGCTGCGAATAAGCCAGAGTTCGCCGAAGACCGTTGAGGTACTGTTGTTGAAGGACGTCCCTGTTCCGCATAAAACTATAATCATCATGAACGGGTATACGCCACAGAATTTGGGAAAATCTCACTACTCACCGCTCCGACATGGCCTGTAATAACAGTGATGGGTGAGAAAACGAGTACAGAGAGAGAGAGAAAAGAAAGACAGAAAGAAATACATAAAGAAAGAGAAAGAGAGAAGTCCTTGGCGAAAAAAGTCTTCACGAGGTGCAAGTCGAACCCGCGTACCCTCGATCCGAAGACGAGCATCCTAACCACTCGGCTATCCAGGCACGCTAGCAGAGCGTAGCATATCCTTGCGTAGTATAGTGTAGCAAGAGGGTGGGAAATTGAAGTGAGCGTGAGGAGGAGATGTGATGATGACTAGGGCAAAAAGGAGGAGGGGTGAGAGTAAAGAAAGTGTAGCAAAGAAAGAATGATAAAGAGAAATAGGGAGAAAAAACGCAGAGAGAAAGAGATCGATGACGGAGAGAGAAATAGAGGGAGACAGTAAGATAGGAAGAGGAAGCAAGCATCGCCGCGCGGGACCTAAGTGAGCTCTGGATGTCTGAGTGGCTGCCTCTATCGCCACACTCATTACATTTGGGGTGCTTAAAGGAGTGGTGCCAGCAAATTTGTGGCTTGCGCGTTCTTTGCTGTAAGCGCTTCCTATAGCTCCAGGAAGCATGATGCACGCACCAAGAGTCATGTATTCTCGCTAAATAATTTAATATCGCCTTTTGATGGGAACAACTTTCGGTTTAGGTTTCTGGGCGCCGAGGTTGGGCAGTGGCGTAGAAGTGTAGGGGGCTTGGTCACGTGACCACACAAGGCTGTGACGCACTTAGCCAGAAAGCGATCGAAACTCGGCGAGTGATGTAGCAACCGATGCTTTGCCGGTACTATAGTGAACTAGAACATATTCTAGTTCACTACAGCCGGTACGTACTTTGCGGAGGTGGCGGAGGTCCAGAGGTCACTCACGTCACTGCAGCAGGCCTGGTGTGACGTAACTACAACTTTCGTTGCCCATCCTACAGATCTACGTCAGTGTTGGCGCGCTAGCGATGGGTTTTGATCGGGAGTATGGGCATTTAGGTACACTTTGGAAATGAATTATAGTATATTCTAAACGTTTGCTGTGTCCGACCCTTCGTCTGGAGTGTCCTTGCATACAGAGGAAACCCACAACAGGCTTGTTATAGCTTCGAAATTTGATGGCACTACCCCTTTAACTCCGACGAAAAGCGAGAGGCCCTACCTCATGAATAGACGTCGCTCATTCAGATACCCCCGGGCGCCGCCTGCTCAACAGCTTACATGCCTGCATCTACGCTGCCATATTCCCTGGGTCTCTCAGCTCCCCAGCCTCTCAGCTCCTCAGCTCCCCATGGACTCTCCTTCGGAGCTCAAAATTCAGCGAGAGCTGAGGAAGTAGCGACAGCGCTTTCCGCCACGAACCCCAACTCAGAAATAATAAGACTCCCGTAAAGTATGTGCTCATTACCTGGCAGTACAGATCTCTCCCTTAGCCAGTAAAACTTTAGGGCCGCTCCCACAGGTCAAACCCCGAACCACATTACAGTGAAACCTCGATCATACGATAACGGCCCGGGGGTGCTGCGAATATTCCTTTGGTCCCGGCCAAGACCCATTGGCCTGCAATGTAATGAAGCACGGTTGTGGCGAACCGATTTTCACCGCGCGACGTTTCATACGGACGTACGCTAGCGCGAAGGTGCGTAGAGGTGCTGTCCACGCTGTCGCGGAAGACGCGCCCGCGGGAACGCAAGCGCGGGCGTGCGCGCCGCGCTGCCAGTTCGTCAAAATCACGGTGTAAGAAAAATACTTTTCTTACTCAGTGGTCAGCATAAACCTTCAGTGGCGCGCGGCGTAGCGTCCGAGATTGTGTGCTGGAATCTTGGAGGCCCTGATTTGCCTCCGTGTGCTTTCGCGTTTAGATTACAGATGCAGTTGGCGTCATGCTCTTTTTCATTTAACGCGTCGACGCGCGTTGCTGTCGTTGCACTGTGTTTACACGTGCCTGCCACGTCGATGCAAGCCATGTACTCGTGCATCAGACATCCTATGAAAGGTGGTCGAGGACCGCAAGAACACGAGGATGGTCTTGGAGAAGGAGCTAGGCTTCGTAACACTGGGCCTCACTTAACTCAACATGCACGACTGTTGCGGACGCACTTGTGCGGGCACGGCCATAAATCTCTCGGGAAACGTCCCCAACACCACCACGATGAGAAAATAACGTAGGACCACGGTTCTGAAATCTTTTGGCCTTCATCTATCGCGTCAAAGCACTCCTTAAATCACTTTCGCCGCAGTACTCCCGTGGCATGCGGAAACGCATACTAAGATTTGGAAGGGGCTACAAGCTGTCGCGGGTCATTACACGCCTGGTTCATTAATTACACACGCGCGCACGGGCCGTATATTTACTATTGCAGGTATAATCGTTGACGTCTAAAAACTGAAAAACAATAAATAAAAAATGTCCGCCAGATTCCTTTTGTTGCTTGCTAATTTTCCATTATTTCTGGTGGTACGAATTTCAGATGATACGAATATTTTTGATGATCCCGCGAGATTCGTATCACCGAGGTTTTACTGTATGCAATCTACTGCCCACCGGGGTTTACGATGATTATAAGGTCGCTGACGCGGCTGCCCGAGCGTTAACCCACCGGGCTCACCACCACAGACCTAATGTTTTGGAGGCAAACCAACCGCAGCTTACATTCAGCGAAGTCATAATTCATTATAGCGAAAATCGCCGCCTTTTTCCGGCTCCTGTAAAGGAGTTCAGTAAGGCGGAGGAGTGGAAATTAAGGCACCTGCAGACGGGTACTCTGCCTCACACATTTCGATCGTAACACCCCCCTCCACACTGGGGAGACCTGTGAAGGTGTCACGGGTCTTCCCAATGTGGAGGGACCTGTGACACCTTCTACGTGGCGTGGGCACGTACTGAAAACCTCACTTGCCCCCTTGCCGAGAGGCTATAGAGTCTGCCTTTCTCAACTGCTCCTCGCTGGAGTCTCAAATGGCACTGGTGAAAAAGCCGCGAGAAGGAGCCTCATCACGCTGTGTTCCAGACCAGTGACGCCGACCATGTAGCGGGGCCACTCTGTGGTCCCCAAACTCCCTGCATTTCACCAATGTTTTCACCAGCGCCATTACTACCACCACACTTTTATTGATCTCGATTACTTCTATTTCATGATTCGGATCTGCAGCCCCTACCTGCCGCAACTAGGTGCATTCCGCTACCACTTCTAGTGCCACTTACACCTCCAATTTGTACATCTTATGTTTAATTATGATCGTTACCACCCTCTCATTTATGGTGTGACATTAATCTAGGTTACCAGCTATACATTTTTAGTTATAGCATGTCCCATTCCTAGTTCTATTTTATCCACCAAGCCACAACAGCATGCCAAGCATACCACAAATCGACAGATGAGGCATCACAAATGCTCTGCAAGGTAATGCTATGAAAAAGTTTTTGCGTGTTTGATAGAAATTCCTCTTAAAAAGCGAAATGAAGAAATTAGTGCTGTGCGTTTGCTTAATTACCTCTCGTTTCTCCCGTTGTCTGTAGCAGGGCAGCGCTCAGAGGCTACTATGCTGCATTTATTATTGGGATACGCCACTGACTTACAGACATTATATAAAATAATGGAATATGCAACAATTGTTCTTTAAAATATGAGTCATGGCTCATGCGTATCAATGTACCACAATAGTTTCTAATCGAAGTTCACAATTCGGCTATACAATGCAAAATGACTGATTTCCGGTGTTTTTCCACACAGAATAGGTTCAGGGTCACTCACGACCTAGACAAGCAGAACCTCAACGAGGACATGGAAGCGACCGAAATACGTAGTGTGGCCGTTGACAAAATGCTGCAGACTTTCTTCGATTACTACAGCACATATAACTACACTGACAACGCAATTTCTGTTCGAACTGGAAAATCCAGAAGAAAGAACACTCTGGAAAGAAAGTGCCAAGTGGCGGTTGAAGGTGCGTTTTTTCTTTATGTACCATGTCTAATACTGCAAGGTCGAATGAATTATGTAGTAATAAAAGCGTATACATATGTCAAGGTTTGGGGCAGCTCAAATTGATTTATTAGCACTTTTTGGAGCACGCAAAAATAGCATTTTGGAGCAGGAAAACTGTGCCTTCAAGCAGCTAGTAAAAAGCAAATCTAATTTATGACAACTTGGGAAAATGTGCCGCATCATAGCTTTTGCATGGTGAAATTGCAAGCAAAAAAAATTTGCAGTGGCTTAACTCGGCTATGCAAGGATATACGTAGCGTTAGCAAAGGTTCAGCTGATTATTCTGAGCTTCTCAGATTGTCAAGGATTAGCTTGATTGTCATGCTTACTGCTGCTCCAATGACACACACACACGGTATACGTATTATGTGGCACATGCATATTTATTTTTGCTCAACGTCAGGTTGCTTCTTCATTCTTCGTACGCTGAACCGCTAATTGCCAGGCAACTACTTCGGGATCCGACGACATAAGCTTCTCGGCTCTTCTGCGCCGTTGAGCAGCATTTGCGCGCTCCTTCTCCATGGCGTTACCCATCCTACAAACGCCAGTCAGACGCGCTATCAAGCGGCACCTGCGCATTGTCAGACGGCGACTGCACAGCGAAGGCGAATAGCTGCGCGCGCCATGGCTACGACGTCACCCCTCTCGAATGCGCAGAGCAGCAGCGGCGAGTCGCGCGCGCCGGCGCCAGTCTGTCTGCCCGGCTACGACGCCACTCCTCCCGCTCTCCGCCACCAGCAGGGGCGGTGGCGGAGAGCGTGTGAGATGCCGGCTCCGCACTGATCCTCGCGCATGCGCAGCACGGCTGATGACGAACCACGCGAAATCGGCTCCGGCTAGGCAAGTCTAGCTAAAGCTACAAAAATGAATGAGAAAAAGAACCGAGGGGCTCAAAATTTGTCATTTTTGCTATCATGGAGGATGAAATAAACATCGCATGAGCACCTTTTGGCATCAATTCTTTGTCTTGTTCCCCGATTTTTCAAACAGTGGCCGCTGGAAAACAGAAATGGACTGTCGCCAGCATAACAGCAGCTTTTATATTTAAAAAAGGGGGAAGCAAAGTGGTGGTTGCGTCATGCAGCCGGAAAAGGTGTGACCTGCGCTAGGCGGAGCAACACGTATGCATGCTTCTCTTGAAATACCAAATTCTCAACACATACTTGTTCCAGTGTTTTTCCAAAGTTCAGCTGATATTTTTATCATAGATGATTCAGCAACGGCGGTTGTTTATGCTTACTACAACATATGTTTATCGTCTTCGTCGCAACAGGCGCATGCCGCAGCCGTATGTTCCTACGGCGCATGTTGTTCTTTCCGAAGACAGCGCTCAGCATAGCTAGTGAATCCGGCCTACCTCGGGTACGCACAAGTACTTTTGCGAAAGCGTGTGTGAATAAACTGTTATTGATTTTGCTTTCACAGGTTTTACGAGTAATGAATATTAACTCGTCTTGCTTTGCAGTGAAGTTTGTATGCGAATGCGTCCTGTCATGCTTTTTTGCAGAACCGTATGGACTCACGAACGTCGCATGCCGGGTCACGAAGTGGCCCGCTATACATACGGCCATCATTCGAGCCAAGCAAAATTTGAGCACAAAGAATTACGATGAGCTATTCAAGGACCAGTGGTACGTTACTGATTTCTAGACGTTGTAGCACGTCAGGACTTAAGTGCTTGCGTACGCGCACTTACTATGCTTAGTCTTGCCAGTGACGAGCAGCCTAGCGCACTCATATATAAAATTTAGAACGGAAAAAGTACTCGCGTATTTCTCATGTCCTCTTTATCAATGCAAGCAACGTAGGAAAGGTTGGTAGGGTTGACAGTTTTTCCGGAGTAAATAACATGCTTTCAGTAAAACCTAAGGACACTGCGGTGCCGTGCTCTTAGGGCTAGCACCTGTAAACGCATCTCTACCTGGCTCACGTGCAATGTGTAATTCAGCTGGTTCATTTGCATTAACACACATCATCCTCATTTGAATTAAAGGGATGAGGGAAAATAAGTGTGACTTCTGACTGCAGTCCAGGTAACTCAAAATCAGCTAGCAGGCATCCACATATTGACTTCATAGAGCTGTAGTCTTGTAGCTTTCTCGTTTAAGCCGTATTCTGGCCTTAGACATCTGCAGGCTGAATATTAACTCAGCTAACGCTCCTCCATTTAGGGCTCTTAGACGCCTTGACCTGCCGCGGCGCTCTAGTGGTTATGGTACTCGACTGATGGTAATCGTCTGCTGGATCGCGGGATCGAATCATGGCCGCGGCGCCTGCATTTCTATGAATGCGAAATGCTAGAGGTTCGTGTTCTTAGACTTAGGTGCGGGTTAAAGAGGGCGAGGACAGAGGAAGAAGCAGAGAATACAGAACAGCAGGCCCAGGAACAGACGTCGACGAGGGCAGCAGTCAGCACGTCAGAGATGAAACTCTTTATTTGGCCGAACTTGTGGCCGGGAAACTGAAGGTCAACTACAGTAATACACTGATAGCGGCGAACAGAGCGTCGACCGTCGATCAACTGACTAGTGGTGAGGTGCGTCGGCATTTAAACATGTGCCGTCGAATATTCCAGCGTTATCAGTGGCTGTCGCGCAAATTCTAGAATAAGCTCGGGTGTGCGCGTTTGCGCGCAGTCTTAACAAAACGATCTACAATGATCGCGAAGCATCTCGAACAATGAGGCGCGGTTTGCGCTGAGCGTTGCTGACAGGCTTTGTGGGCGAAAAACGAATAAAGCAAAAGTGATAATAAGAAACGCCCGTGGCAATATATATATGCAGCCCCCAAAGTTCACCAAGTGCCTCGTGCATCCTAGTTCCGACTCTCGATATCTTATCTACAAACTAACGGATAGACCGAGCGCACAAACCGAACATTGATCAGTATGTTATCAATGTATGTCGCCTACGACCACAAGAACTGGGATGAAGTATTACCATCCCTGACGTACGCCTTAAACTCTGCGAAACACGAAACGACGGGCTACCGCCCTTTCTTCCTCCTCTACGCTGGTTAACCTCGACACATGCTGAACGCGATCTATCCTTTTGTCGTCCATGACGATTTGTCCATCGCGGAGGTTTCGTGTCGTGCAGAAGAGGCTCGTCGACTTGCATGCTTACGTACATAGGCCGCGCAAGCCTCGTCTAAAACATGCTAGGACAGTCAACACCGGCATCTCACCTATGTTCCCGGTGATCTAGTGTGGGTTTGGACCCAAATACGCTGATGTGGCTTGAACCAAAAGCTGCTCGCGCACTACGCCGGCCGTTCGTGACCCTCGATCGCCTATGTGAGGTCAACTACGAGATTGTACGTCTTACTACAAGTGGTGGACGTTCACGCAAAACTGAAGTGACGCATATTGCCCGCCTGAAGCCGTTCACACGATGAAAGCAGGAATGACTCGCCCGGAGAGCTTCGTCAGAGAGAGGACTGGTACGAAGTGTCACTGCCAGTTGAAAACAAGGGAAGCGCGAGAAGAGGAAGAGAACAACGACGCATCTCCTACGATTACCACGGCTATCAATAGTTGATACTCTCAGTAGCTGAATCTATCAGTACCTGAGACTCTGTCGTGCTGAGGAAGCTCGTCGACTGGCGCGACTTCGCACGCTAGCTACCCAGACCACAAAGGCGCTAGCTACCATGGAGGAAGGAATATGCTAGCTACCAAGACTACGAAGCGCCCCTAAATCTAAGCGCCAGCGAAGCAGCCGTTAAAGAGCCGTTGAAGCACCTAGAGGTCGAAATTTAATTGTGTCGTTGCAGTTGTGTACGAGTGTACAGCAAAAGCTATCGGTGTTACATGCGCGTGATAATCGAAACGCGGCCCATGCTTGTTTCGTTCATTCCTTCGCTTCTCTCCGCTTCTCCGTGATGCTCCTCCTCGCCGTGCGAGCAGAAAGAGCAGGGAGCATACGCGCCTGCTCTTGATTGTCCACTAGACAGCATCCGTTTCTCGTACGACTGTGCTGAACCTATCGGAAAGGCAAGAAGGGGAGCACGCGAGCGTCTGTTGGTCGTTTACCTTCGCCTAATCATGTGGTAGCACAGCGGCGGGGCACCGAGCGAGCTGAGCTGCGACGCTTTTCTGCAGCGGGTCACGTCGCGTGACGTCACGCTCGTCCGCAGGTGCTTCAGAGGCTCTGTATCATTGTGATGCGATGAATGACCTTGTGAGACCTAGCGTAGTAGAGCTTTCGCTCTAATAAAGAATCTGAATAAAAAATATAGGCAAACAATTTAGTGCGAAAGTAGCGTCACGCTTGATAAGCTACACAGGCTTTAAAAAGCTATCCGTTCACTCCACCAACGCACAACCCATTGTTCTAACAACCACAAAATGCGATTTGTGTCTTGCGTCCAGGGGGTGCGTAATGTTATTACACTATCATGTATGAAGAGGTGCGCCAAACGGGCCGCTACCTTAATGAGAGTCTGGGAGAACATTGTTACATTGTAAGCAACCACCACAAAAGCCTCTTGTAATTTAAATGTTGTTCCACTCAACGTGAAAGCTGTAGGATGTGAGGAGCAGCGATTCGCGTGCCCTTCGGTGACGCTCGCGTTCACGGGCAAGCAAGCGCTCGCGTTCCAAACGTACTGCCTGCTCGGTGTCTAAAGCGGGAGAGGAACCTTTATTTGCGATGCAGTGGTGCCCCCTCTTTTCTTCCTTTCACTCTTCCTCGCCCCTCGCTTCTTTTTCCCACTCCGTTCCTAAGTGGCGACTACACTACAGGCGGCTACGCGATGCCTGACTTTCCGCTCCTCTTTTCCCTCACCCTCACATCTCTCCTCCTCATCCTCACTTATCATGCCCCCTTGATATACTATACTGTAAAGGCTATGCTAAGCTTTACACTCTCCTCTTCCGTTCCCTCCTCCTCACTATTACATTTCTCACCTTCACTTCTCAATCCCAACTTATTGGTTATACTATGCTATAATATTCCTCTTTCTTCCTCACATCACTCCTCCTAAACCTCACTTCCTTTTCTGCCCCTTGCTATATATAGTACACATGATTACGCTATACTACACGTGGCCATGCTATGCTTTACCCTCTCCCCTCCTCACCATCACTTTTCTTTCCCGTCCCCTTGTTATGCTATGGCGCCTCCAACAGTTATCCTTGCAGCCTACACATGGTGAGCACGGAAACCGTCATTGGGGGGAAGCACTTTCACTGGAATGAAAAGAGGTACAAGCGCAAAATTGATACAGTCACATCGCGCAACACCAACTTTGGTGTACATCAATCTATCGAAACGGCCGTAGGCGCACCATGAACATGCCATGTAAATCATGTCGTACATGACACGCATGTCATGATTTTCATGTTATCACCTCTGATTTACGTTCGTCATACAGTCGCGTCGCGCAATACCAATTTTTGGTGTACATCAAGCCAGCGAAACGGCCGCGAATGCACCATGAGCGTGACATGTAAATCATGACATACATGACATGCATGTCATGGTTTTCATGTTACCACCTGTTACTCATGTTCCTCATACAGTCACATCGCGCATCAACCTAGCGAAACGGCCGCGAGTGCGTCATGAGCGTTGCATGTAAATCATGTCGTGCATGACACGAGTGTCATGATTTTTCATGTTACCACGTGTCTCATTAACACGTTCTCATTTTAACAGTTCTCATTAACAGTTCTCATTAGCACGTGTCAGTTATGTTCGTCATATTGAAATGTCTTGTCATGACATTTTTCGCATATATCCATTCATTTAAACGGCCGTGAGCGCCCCGACACCATGTAATGTAAATCATGCCAGACATGACATGCGTGTCATGATTTGCACATTAGGACCTGTCATTATGTTCGCCATGAACTCTTGTCACGTCATACCAGCTTTGGTATATATGAAATTAACGGAATGGCCGCAAGAGCCCTAAGGCCGTGGAATGTAAATCATGCTGTTCATGACATGCATGTCATGATTTTCATGTTATGACCTGTCATTTATGTTATTCCATACCAATTTTGGTATACATCCGATTACGAAACGGCCAGGAGAGCACGAAGTCGTAGGCGGATAGATAGATAGATAGATAGATAGATAGATAGATAGATAGATAGATAGATAGATAGATAGATAGATAGATAGATAGATAGATAGATAGATAGATAGATAGATAGATAGATAGATAGATAGATAGATAGATAGATAGATAGATAGATAGATAGATAGATAGATAGATAGATAGATAGATAGATAGATAGATAGATAGATAGATAGATAGATAGATAGATAGATAGATAGATAGATAGATAGATAGATAGATAGATAGATAGATAGATAGATAGATAGATAGATAGATAGATAGATAGATAGATAGATAGATAGATAGATAGATAGATAGATAGATAGATAGATAGATAGATAGATAGATAGATAGATAGATAGATAGATAGATAGATAGATAGATAGATAGATAGATAGATAGATAGATAGATAGATAGATAGATAGATAGATAGATAGATAGATACGCTCAAAGTCGCAGAAGTTCGCTAAGAAATGCTTCGCATTTAAATCCAGAAAAGAGGTCTGTCAATGAGATTTTCGGTTAGAAAAGAGCTTGCAGGAAAGGACGCTTACCGATTTTCTCAGATCATCAATTGCTGAGGTTTAAGATTCTAAGCAAGAAAAGGGTTGTTTGGTCGCTGCCCAATGATCAGCCTGTCAGTAAACTGAAGTTTTGAGAGAGTAGGCGCTATAAAAAAGTTGTACCTCTCCGAGATTTACTGTGGCATTCTTATTTCGCACTCGCAGAACGCGAAGTCAACGACCACGTCGGTGAACGGTCAGCAACGACACCGCCGTCTCCTCCGACTTCCCCCCCTCATCCTTTGACAGCGTCAGTGACTCCGACTGCTCTGACGTCCGCGACTCGTGCTTTGACAGAGTTTAGGTGACCGCATCCTTACAGGATAATCAATGTAATTGGTGGAAGACAGCCCGGCCGAGATTCTTCGGATGGCCAAGGACTCGCTGTCCCATCTTCTCTGAATTAAATTCAGTGTCAGTGGATTGTTCAACTAATCTTCGGATTATTCAGTCTCTTGAACGGAACCACCTTTGACGAGGTTCGTTGTGTAGAGGTTCGCATAGATTTTACATTATTATGCCGGTTGAAGATCGCCATTATCCGGCCAGAGCTTACGCTAAGGCAAGTAAGTAGATAGCGTCACAAACATTGCTGAGTGCTACTGTATTCTGTTACAAGTGATGTAGACCTGCTACTGCACTGTTAGCTGTCTTGGGTTTTTTCATGAAAATAAAGCAATGCGAAAGGTACGAGTCTAGTACACTGCCGTGAAATGCCAAGAAATAGCCCACCGAAAATCGAGAGAAATTCGAGTGACAATATGAGGTGGGCTCACTTTTATTGAGCAGTAAGAAAAATGTTAAAAACTGCACGGCAGCCAAGAAATGAAAATATATATATATAAAGTTTACACTAGCCGTGTAAAGCCTAAAGGGCCCCTAAACCACCCAGAGGTCGAAATTTACTTGTGGTATTGAAGTTGTGCACGAGTCTACAACGAACACGTTGCCGTAAGAATTTTTCGAAACGGTGCTGTAATAGCGGTGTTACACGCGTTAGACGATACAAAAGACGCCCTCGCTCGTTTTACTCTTTCCTTCGCTCGTCGGCTCGTCGCTCCTCCTGGCCGAGTGCTGCTCCTCACCATGCGAGGAGGAAGAGCGGCAAGCACGCGTACCTGCGAGCGGACAAACAGGTGTTGTAGAATGGCGAGCAGATGACATGTTGGCGTCACGGCGAACGTCGAGCGTATGAGGAATGCCGAAAGTCCCGGACAAGAGAAGGGATTGTTTCTTGGAATTTGTGGGGCTCCCGCGGCTCCCAGCGCTGCCGCGCTTGGCATTGTTGATCGTGACGGCATTCTTACCTCGATGCGCGTTTACTTGACATGTTGAAAAATTATCGGAGACGGTTTAGGGGCCCTGTAAGAAGCGGCGAAGCTGGTTGATCTTAGGGGCTTAACGTGGCCTTTTTGGCTGATGCTAGGTATTTCGTTGACGTAGACAGAGTAGAGTCGAACTGCAGCCTGTCACAGATATTGCAAGAATGCCCAAACTCCAGCGCCAGAAACTAACGTGCAAACCTGGCTGAGGCACCCCCAGTAGACACGTACTCGGCTCGCGCTACGCCGGGCAAACTCAACGCGGCGGCTGCGCGGACTGTCTCCGTCGGTGGACGTGGCTTGGCGGCGGCTGCACCTCGGCGCATGAACGGCTAGGCGCAACTGGTTATATAACACATATGCGTCTCTTCAACATAAAAGTGTGCGCATAAAATTTATACAAATATTTAGCGTCACTTTGTAACGTTTCGCTCAGTAAAAAAAAATTGCGCCACAGCCGAATTCCCGTTGCATGCTTCGCATAACATCGACTCCCACGGTACGCGGGATCTGCCGAACTTTTTGCCGACGGCGGACGTTTTACTTCGAGCTTTAAGAGCTTCGCTCCTAAAATCTCCAATTGAATTCATTTGTCCCCGAAACCTCTGTGCGAACAGTCGCTCTCACTGTCAAACACAAGGTCGACAACCTCCTCCCGTGCGTTGTTCGGTGTGGTTCGCAGGACAGCGAAAGGAAAGACCGCCGAAGCCGGAAAGACCGCCGGAGAGGAGAAGCATCTGGCGTCTTTCGTTAAGCAGCTGGCGTCTTTTCGTTTTGCTTTAGAAACATCTGGCGTCTTTTCGTTTTGCTTCTAGAAAACATCTGGCGTCTTTCGTTGGTTTATTTCATCAATCAACGGCGTTTTGAACAAAATTTTTATTGTTTAATCACGCACAGGAGAAATCTCACCAGGCACTACCTTGGAGGTACACAATGGCTGCTAATGGGAATGAGAGACAGAAGTCGGCTTTTAGCTAACACTTACACTTCTACTAACGTTTCCTACCGGAACATGCCAATGGCTGCTAATGGGGAATGAGAGACGGAAGAATTCGGCTTTTAGTTAACGCGCACGCTGCGAATTTTTTATTGTTCAACAACGCACAGGATAAATCTCCCACCGGCACCACCTTGGAGGTCAAGATCTGGTACTAGCGTTAAGTCTGGTTACGCACTACGAGGGACGAACGGGTGCCGCTTTAAGGAGCTTCGCCCCTAAAAAACACCGGGACCACCTAAGGTCTCTAGATAAAACAAAATTACATTATCTCCCGCTAAAGGGGACCATGAGTAGATGCGAAGCCGGAGCACCTGCACGATCGCGTTCGTTGGGCATGCTACCGAGCTCGCTTCGTGGAACGCGAAGAGCGACGCTACGCGCGTCGTATCTTCCATCTAGCCTGGCCGTTAATTCTCACAGGGCGAGTGGGGAACGCGGTCGACAGGCGGGCGAGAGGGGGCAGCGTAAGAGAGAGAGAAGGGGAGGGGACGCGCATGCGCTCGAGCTCATCGCGGCGTTGCGCAGGAGAGAATTTCGGCATGTCTAGCCCGCGTTTCAGAGGAAGAGTGGAAAGGGGGAGGGGAGAGGGGTATGGGAGAGGGGAAATGGGAGAGGGTAGATGACAGGGGGATGGTGAGGGGGAGTGGAGAGGAGGTGTGTGGAGAGGGTATGCGCATGCGCAGTAAGGGTGGTCACGCCGCACACCACCACCGGATTGAGCTCCGCCTTAAGATACTTCGCATCTAAAAAACCTTTTTATCTAGGGACCTTAGGAACACCTTGCATCAGACGCCTGCGTGTGGCTGGAGACTCGGGGGGGGGGGTAACTCCACGCGCCACAGTTTAAAAGGAAAAGAAATACCTAAGAGAGTCTGATTCTCCATTGTCGACACTTGCAGACGCAGCGCTCCTAATTTTCTTTCATTTCGAATACTGCCCTTGAGACGCGCACGACAATGTGGCCATTTTCTGTACCCAATGGGAAGGTGGAAAGAAAAAAAAAACAAAGAACACCGGGCACACCTTGCATCAGACGCCCCATGTGGTAAGAGACGCAGAGGGTCACTCCACGCGCCGCAGTTTAAAAGAAGAAGAAATATCTAAGAGCGTCTAAAGTCTCAATTTTCCCACTTATATTAACCGCCGGTTTCATGGCCAATCCCCCGTAGTGGGTACGAGCCAAGAATTAAGGGTCAAGCAAGCAAGCAAGCAAGCGTCCGATTCTCCATTGTCAATACTTGCAGCGTGTTGCTCAAGCACATAGGCGTAACAACTGTGACAGTTGTTAGTTCACGCTTGCCCTGTGCATGCCTGTGCGTTCATTTAGGGCGTCCTTCTTTGTGCTTCAGCGGCACGCTGAAAGTATCGAGCTGCTTCTGGTTCTTCGTGTGACATTTCGATTTCTTGCTATCGCATGCATTGCATTTCCCTTGCGGCAAAACTGTTACTTTATTTATTTATTTATTTATTTATTTATTTATTTATTTATTTATTTACTTTATTTATTTATAATACCCTCAGGGCCAAATGGTGTTGAAGAGGGGAGTGGATAAGATACATTAACACAACATTTCTCCAGGTTACACAAACAATAGTAGTTATTTAATAAGTCATAAGTTATTTTTCATTTAGCTTATACTAGAACTGCGGTTGTAGTTAGGATGAATCTAGCAGAGTTATTTTGTACTAGTTCAAGAGAGGTGATAAGGCTAGCATGACTGGGATCTCATATGGCAGATGCATACTCAAGTTTGTAGCGTATTAGTATTATCAAGTGTATCAAGTAGTGTATCAAGTATTAGTTTTAAGGAAGAGGGTGCTTTGGAAAAGTTACGTCGTAAGTAGCTGAGCATGCGATTAGCATTGTTAATGGTGTACCCTAACATGAGTTGTCCAACTTGCGTTATTTGTGATGTGCACACCAATATATTTATAGGAGATGAAGTTAGCTATATTATTTAGGTCAGCTTGAAGTGTTTTAGTATCATCAACATTAGTGATTTCACGGTATATAACACAGTCGTCTGCGAACAGATGTCTGTTATAGGTTATTGAAGTAGTTAGTTCATTAATATATATATAAGAAATTCCCAACACTGATCCTTGAGGCACGCCTGATTGTACTTCAGTGACTGGAGAATGGTGGTCATTGGCAGTTACGAATTGAAAGCGAGTAGAGAGAAAACGTTATATCCATCTAAGAAGGTAAGTGTCGATGTTTAGCAAACTTAGTTTAGAGTAGTAATTTATGGCAAACCTTGTCAAATGCTTTGCTAAAATCTTAAAATACTGTCAGCGCAGGATGAGCGATCCAGGATTTGATGCAGATGATGAGTGAAAGAAGCCAGCTGAGTTTCGCAGGAGAACGATTTTCGAAAACCATGTTGCGCATTAGGAAAGTATGAGTTAGACTCTAGAAAGTTAGCGATATTCGTGAAGATTACATGTTCTAATAATTTGCAACAATTACTTGTAAGTGATATGGGTCGGTAATTAAAGGTGAATTTCTGGAGCCGGATTTATCGATTGGAACCACCTTCCCTATTTTCTATTCCTTTGGAAGTTGACAAGCACTCAATGATTGTTCAGAGATTTTAGTACATTAAACGACGTTAGTGATTTTAAGGAATTTGCTATTAATACAGTCATCCCAGGAGCGGAGTGGAATGGTAAATTATCTATTATCTTTATGATTCCAGGTATCTCGACGATCACGGCATCCATTTGCATTAAATTGTATTGGTACGCATGAGGAAGTTTGATGTTACCGGATTTAGAGAACTGGCTAGTAAGTGAATCGTTGATAACTGACGCGCACATGTTATCGGGAACACTATTTCGAGATGAACTTTCTAGTGATACATGTTGTTAGCGGTTGGGTTGGTTATTTGCCAAAACTTTCTATAATTAGTTTTTAGTTTTTCAGGTAGCGTTCTAGTTAAGAAGTTGTCTTTAGCAGTTTTTATAGCTCTTAAGTAGATGTTTGCAGCAGATTTGTAGGTTGCCCAGCGCGAAGGTGAGTATTTATCTTGTAGCGAGAGAGAGGAGACGAGAAAGACGTCGACGGCGGCCGACGTGGCCGTGCCGAAATCTCGCCACTTTATTCGCGCAGGCGAACGAACCTTAGCGGAGCGGCGGCGGCTGCAGGTGTCCAGACCGCCAGGTGCGACAGCTCGTTCTCTACTGCTCGCGCCTTGAGCTCTCAGCCCGAGCTGCGCGAGAGGCGCAGCGCGTTAGTGGTAAAAGTGATGATGATGATTGTGAGGGATGAGATGCCGCTACAAGCTAAACGAAAGAAACGCTTTTTGCGATAGGCGTTTTAGATGACCGGAGTACCATGGCGCTTGGGGATTGGGAATGAATGTGCAATTAGGGATGTATTTCTCGGTTAATTTATGGACTGTGCATGCGAATAGGTCCTAGTTGGACTGAAGTGAACGAGATTCGAAATTTCTATAAAAATCATCGTAGAAGTGAGTTAGTTCATTATTTATTGCTTCGAAGTTAGCTTTCCGGTAGTCTCGTATAATTTTCCGCTGTTTAGTCTCTTTAGTAGGACTAATATTGATTGCAAAGTTTAGTGAGAACTGGTAAGTATGTAATGTGGGAGGCGAGGTCAGGATGCGTTGTAAATACTAAGTCAAGAGTTACTACGTTACTTGTAATTCTGGTGGCTTGAGTTACTGAGTGAAGCAAAAAACGGAGCATATATTAAGGAAATATTCACTCTGCTGTGAAAAAGGGGAAAGACGTATCGGAAGAGTGTTCCACGTTATGTTTGGAAAGTTAAAATCTCCTAGTAAAAACATAGGTAAAGAAGGAAAACGAGAGCTAACTATGTTGATAGAGTCGTGTAATTCGTTGACAAACGTAGATGATGAGGCAGGTGATCTGTAGCATGCACCTAGAACCAGTTTACAATTACCCAAGGTTAGTAGAGCCCATGTTATCTCTAGTGAACTGTTAACTTGGATTGGTGATGACGGTATGTCCTTTGAGACTGCAAGTAGTACGCCTCCTCCTCTATGCTCGGTGGCGGTCGCAGCGATAAACCACAAAGTTTTGTGCCTCATGAAATATTTCCGAGTCAAGCGTTTGCGCGGACAGCCACGTTTCAGTTAAAGCAACTATTTTCGCATCGCATGTATCTATTATGGATGGGAGGGCACAGCGTTTATTAAGAAGACTCCTGGCGTTAGCGAAAGAGCACAGACACTTGATGCAATTGTGGATGCGATGATATGCCACTACCCCTCCTTTTTGCCTAGAATGAGGCATTTCTCTCAATGGGGTCTCCATGACTTGGTCGGTTGCCACGCGAGTGTACTTCTTCAACGCGGTCAAGGTCAGAGCTGTAGCGGAAGCATTTGTTATTCATGACTAATTTGTTATAGCACAGTTTATACTGCGGGCGCCCAGGATAACAGTTGGCAAATTTGATTAGTTTTTTTGCGTGAAGTGCGGGCACCAGAGCAAAAATCTTCGGTCACTGAAATGTTCCTTTGTTTCAGCTGGTTACGTAGTGAGAAAATTTTTTCTCTGGTCTTGTAGTTACAAAATCTGGCTATCATGGGGCGGCATTTGGCAGGTGCAAACGGGCCAAGACGATGTGCGCGATCAATCGATTCAGTGCAGAAAGATTCAAACATTTCATTTATCGCTGCTGATAGCTTAGCCTCAGTTTTGCTCCAGGTTCCTTTAGCGTCAGCCATGCCGTGAAAGATTAGGTTGTCACGCCTAGATCTGTCCTCAAGTTCATCAAGGCGCGTTTGGTAGGTATCACTTCGGTGCGTAAGAGCAGATATGGACTTGTGCATTTCTGATACATATTTCCCAAGTTGATCAAAGGTCTGTGATATTTCTTCAAGTTCGTCTAGTCTTTTTCGTATTCCCGTTATTTTTGTTTCTATGCTCTTTTGCGCGCTTTTAATTGCTTTCACATCAGCAGCCAGCTCGATTTGCGTTTTCGAACTTTGAAGCGAACGGGTGTGTATATCTTTGAGTAGTTTAAACATTGTTTTCATCTGTTCGGCGGGATTTTCTGGTAGCGAATCAATGTCAAGTAGGTTCTCGGAGCGTGTCTTAGGTCTCGGGTTAGTTTCAACGTCCCCAGATTGTTAGAGCAAGAAAAGCATGGAAAAACAATCGCATACGATTTCGCGCAACAAAAACGGGTCGTCTTATTTTTTAGCGTATAAAGGAGACTTAGTACACACCTGCATTGTGAAAAGCCAATGGTTAGGAGCCGTGCAAAGCGCACTGTTTCCGTGCCAACCAGAGAACGTGCCTAGTGAAAGGCAAGTCGATGCGCTGTTTGCTTAAATGAACCACAGGAGCTGTTGGCGATGTCGATGCGGCTGGAAGTCCGAAGAAGAGTCCGTCGGTCGCAGGAATATTGTAGAAAATTTCATCGCCACTTCCGTCCTCCAGTGCTTGCAGGGGCAGCAGCTTCATGGCGATATCCCGTAAACACACGTGTGCCGTCGATGACCACGCAATCAGAAGCGTTAGCAAATTCTGCATGGTGAAAAACCGATGGTTAGGAGCTGTGCAAAGCGAACTGTTTTCGTGCCCACCGAAAGGCAAGTCGATGCGCTGTTTCCTTAAATGAACCACAGGAGCTGTTGGCGATGTCGATGTGGCTGGAAGCCCGAAGCAGAGTCCGTCGGTCGAATGTTGTGGTGATAGAAAACCGGCCTCTTGAATCAGTAGGATATAATATGTCTACCTAGGCCATATTTACAGGGGATCCTACTCACGTGAAGGAAATCCACCGAAAAACAATGATGGGCTGGTCCGCTTACGGCAGAGATTCTCAACTCCTGACTCTCAACTTACCATTGTAACTAAAGCGGAAACTACAACCATTATATTTTGCCAGTTCTAACTTATGTGACTGAAACGTGGGGAATATAAATAAACTGCAAAACAAAACTAAAGACTACACAATGAGCAATACAACGAAAAAAATACAGGGTTAACCCACAGAGCTAGGAAGACCGGAGAGGCAATCTGAGAGCAAGCAGGGTGCGCCGTTATTAAAAGGTAAAAGATGGACCTACGCACGTCACTTCATGAGGACAGATAACAGATGGAGAGTTGGAAAATTGGAATGGATACCAATAGATAAACTCGGTCGTGGACGGCAAAGAGTTAGATGGAGCGACGACATTATGGATCTTGATGGCCTGAAATGTAATCAAATCGCACAGGTCAAGGTGGTCATGAGACCATTGGGTGGGGCCTTCGTCCTGCAGTGAGCTTAAGATAGGATGGTAATTATGATAATAATACCTTAATATGTCTCAGCGGCACGAAAATCTTGATGGCATGAAATGGAATCAACTCGCACAGGTCAAGGTGGTCATGAGACCATTGGGTGAGGCCTTCGGCCTGTAGTGAGCATAAGATAGGATGGTAATTATGATAATGATATATATGTTTCAGCGGCACGAAAATCTTGATGGCATGAAATGAAATCAACTCGCACAGGTCAAGGTGGTCATGAGACCATTGGGTGAGGCCTTCGTCCTGCAGTGAGCTTAAGATAGGATGGTAATTATGATAATGATATATATGTTTCAGCGGCACGAAAATCTTGATGGCATGAAATGAAATCAACTCGCACAGGTCAAGGTGGTCATGAGACCATTGGGTGAGGCCTTCGTCCTGCAGTGAGCTTAAGATAGGATGGTAATTATGATAATGATATATATGTTTCAGCGGCACGAAAATCTTGATGGCATGAAATGGAATCAACTCGCACAGGTCAAGGTGGTCATGAGACCATTGGGTGAGGCCTTCGTCCTGCAGTGAGCTCAAGATAGGATGGTAATTATGATAATGATAGCTTAATATGTCTCAGCGGCACGAAAATCTTGATGGCATGAAATGGAATCAACTCGCACAGGTCAAGGTGGTCATGAGACCATTGGGTGAGGCCTTCGTCCTGCAGTGAGCTTAAGATAGGATGGTAATTATGATAATAATACCTTAATATGTCTCAGCGGCACGAAAATCTTGATGGCATGAAATGGAATCAACTCGCACAGGTCAAGGTGGTCATGAGACCATTGGGTGAGGCCTTCGTCCTGCAGTGAGCTTAAGATAGGATGGTAATTATGATAATAATACCTTAATATGTCTCAGCGGCACGAAAATCTTGATGGCATGAAATGGAATCAACTCGCACAGGTCAAGGTGGTCATGAGACCATTGGGTGAGGCCTTCGTCCTGCAGTGAGCTTAAGATAGGATGGTAATTATGATAATAATACCTTAATATGTCTCAGCGGCACGAAAATCTTGATGGCATGAAATGGAATCAACTCGCACAGGTCAAGGTGGTCATGAGACCATTGGGTGAGGCCTTCGTCCTGTAGTGAGCATAAGATAGGATGGTAATTATGATAATGATATATATGTTTCAGCGGCACGAAAATCTTGATGGCATGAAATGGAATCAACTCGCACAGGTCAAGGTGGTCATGAGACCATTGGGTGAGGCCTTCGTCCTGTAGTGAGCATAAGATAGGATGGTAATTATGATAATGATATATATGTGTCAGCGGCACGAAAATCTTGATGGCATGAAATGGAATCAACTCGCACAGGTCAAGGTGGTCATGAGACCATTGGGTGAGGCCTTCGTCCTGCAGTGAGCTTAAGATAGGATGGTAATTATGATAATGATATATATGTTTCAGCGGCACGAAAATCTTGATGGCATGAAATGGAATCAACTCGCACAGGTCAAGGTGGTCATGAGACCATTGGGTGAGGCCTTCGTCCTGCAGTGAGCTTAAGATAGGATGGTAATTATGATAATAATACCTTAATATGTCTCAGCGGCACGAAAATCTTGATGGCATGAAATGGAATCAACTCGCACAGGTCAAGGTGGTCATGAGACCATTGGGTGAGGCCTTCGTCCTGTAGTGAGCATAAGATAGGATGGTAATTATGATAATGAAATATATGTTTCAGCGGCACGAAAATCTTGATGGCATGAAATGGAATCAACTCGCACAGGTCAAGGTGGTCATGAGACCATTGGGTGAGGCCTTCGTCCTGTAGTGAGCATAAGATAGGATGGTAATTATGATAATGATATATATGTTTCAGCGGCACGAAAATCTTGATGGCATGAAATGGAATCAACTCGCACAGGTCAAGGTGGTCATGAGACCATTGGGTGAGGCCTTCGTCCTGCAGTGAGCTTAAGATAGGATGGTAATTATGATAATGATATATATGTTTCAGCGGCACGAAAATCTTGATGGCATGAAATGGAATCAACTCGCACAGGTCAAGGTGGTCATGAGACCATTGGGTGAGGCCTTCGTCCTGCAGTGAGCTTAAGATAGGATGGTAATTATGATAATAATACCTTAATATGTCTCAGCGGCACGAAAATCTTGATGGCATGAAATGGAATCAACTCGCACAGGTCAAGGTGGTCATGAGACCATTGGGTGAGGCCTTCGTCCTGCAGTGAGCTTAAGATAAGATGGTAATTATGATAATACCTTAATATGTCTCAGTGGCACGAAAATCTTGATGGCATGAAATGGAATCAACTCGCACAGGTCAAGGTGGTCATGAGACCATTGGGTGAGGCCTTCGTCCTGCAGTGAGCTTAAGATAGGATGGTAATTATGATAATAATACCTTAATATGTCTCAGCGGCACGAAAATCTTGATGGCATGAAATGGAATCAACTCGCACAGGTCAAGGTGGTCATGAGACCATTGGGTGAGGCCTTCGTCCTGCAGTAAGCTTAAGATAGGATGGTAATTATGATAATAATACCTTAATATGTCTCAGCGGCACGAAAATCTTGATGGCATGAAATGGAATCAACTCGCACAGGTCAAGGTGGTCATGAGACCACTGGGTGAGGCCTTCGTCCTGTAGTGAGCATAAGATAGGATGGTAATTATGATAATGATATATATGTTTCAGCGGCACGAAAATCTTGATGGCATGAAATGGAATCAACTGGCACAGGTCAAGGTGGTCATGAGACCATTGGGTGAGGCCTTCGTCCTGCAGTGAGCTTAAGATAGGGATGGTAATTATGATAATAATACCTTAATATGTCTCAGCGGCACGAAAATCTTGATGGCATGAAATGGAATCAACTCGCACAGGTCAAGGTGGTCATGAGACCATTGGGTGAGGCCTTCGTCCTGCAGTGAGCTTAAGATAGGATGGTAATTATGATAATAATACCTTAATATGTCTCAGCGGCACGAAAATCTTGATGGCATGAAATGGAATCAACTCGCACAGGTCAAGGTGGTCATGAGACCATTGGGTGAGGCCTTCGTCCTGCAGTGAGCTTAAGATAGGATGGTAATTATGATAATAATACCTTAATATGTCTCAGCGGCACGAAAATCTTGATGGCATGAAATGGAATCAACTCGCACAGGTCAAGGTGGTCATGAGACCATTGGGTGAGGCCTTCGTCCTGTAGTGAGCATAAGATAGGATGGTAATTATGATAATGATATATATGTTTCAGCGGCACGAAAATCTTGATGGCATGAAATGGAATCAACTCGCACAGGTCAAGGTGGTCATGAGACCATTGGGTGAGGCCTTCGTCCTGCAGTGAGCTTAAGATAGGATGGTAATTATGATAATAATACTTTAATATGTCTCAGCGGCACGAAAATCTTGATGGCATGAAATGGAATCAACTCGCACAGGTCAAGGTGGTCATGAGACCATTGGGTGAGGCCTTCGTCCTGCAGTGAGCTTAAGATAGGATGGTAATTATGATAATAATACTTTAATATGTCTCAGCGGCACGAAATCTTGATGGCATGAAATGGAATCAACTCGCACAGGTCAAGGTGGTCATGAGACCATTGGGTGAGGCCTTCGTCCTGCAGTGAGCTTAAGATAGGATGGTAATTATGATAATAATACCTTAATATGTCTCAGCGGCACGAAAATCTTGATGGCATGAAATGGAATCAACTCGCACAGGTCAAGGTGGTCATGAGACCACTGGGTGAGGCCTTCGTCCTGTAGTGAGCATAAGATAGGATGGTAATTATGATAATGATATATATGTGTCAGCGGCACGAAAATCTTGATGGCATGAATTGGAATCAACTCGCGCTGGTCAAGGTGGTCATGAGACCATTGGATGAGGCCTTCGTCCTGCAGTGAGGTTAAGATAGGATGATAATTATGATAATAATACCTTAATATGTCTCAGCGGCACGAAAATCTTGATGGCATGGCATGAAATGGAATCAACTCGCACAGGTCAAGGTGGTCATGAGACCATTGGGTGAGGCCTTCGTCCTGTAGTGAGCATAAGATAGGATGGTAATTATGATAATGATATATATGTTTCAGCGGCACGAAAATCTTGATGGCATGAAATGGAATCAACTCGCACAGGTCAAGGTGGTCATGAGACCATTGGGTGAGGCCTTCGTCCTGCAGTGAGCTTAAGATAGGATGGTAATTATGATAATAATACCTTAATATGTCTCAGCGGCACGAAAATCTTGATGGCATGAAATGGAATCAACTCGCACAGGTCAAGGTGGTCATGAGACCATTGGGTGAGGCCTTCGTCCTGTAGTGAGCATAAGATAGGATGGTAATTATGATAATGATATATATGTTTCAGTGGCGCGAAAATCTTGATGGCATGAAATGGAATCAACTCGCACAGGTCAAGGTGGTCATGAGACCATTGGGTGAGGCCTTCGTCCTGTAGTGAGCATAAGATAGGATGGTAATTATGATAATGATATATATGTTTCAGCGGCACGAAAATCTTGATGGCATGAAATGAAATCAACTCGCACAGGTCAAGGTGGTCATGAGACCATTGGGTGAGGCCTTCGTCCTGTAGTGAGCATAAGATAGGATGGTAATTATGATAATGATATATATGTTTCAGCGGCACGAAAATCTTGATGGCATGAAATGGAATCAACTCGCACAGGTCAAGGTGGTCATGAGACCATTGGGTGAGGCCTTCGTCCTGTAGTGAACATAAGATAGGATGGTAATTATGATAATGATATATATGTTTCAGCGGCACGAAAATCTTGATGGCATGAAATGAAATCAACTCGCACAGGTCAAGGTGGTCATGAGACCATTGGGTGAGGCCTTCGTCCTGCAGTGAGCATAAGATAGGATGGTAATTATGATAATGATATAGATGTTTTAGCGGCACGAAAATCTTGATGGCATGAAATGGAATCAACTCGCACAGGTCAAGGTGGTCATGAGACCATTGGGTGAGGCCTTCGTCCTGCAGTGAGCATAAGATAGGATGGTAATTATGATAATGGTACCTTAATATGTCTCAGCGGCACGAAACATTCATGGCCGTCATGATTGTGTACCTGAGTAAAACTTGTTGCTGGGCTTGTTAATACATGCTTACTGGCGTACAAAATAAGACGTGCACCATCAAGCAAGGATCATTTCACAGGATTGAATACGATTGAGAATGTGATTTTGTAGATTTCATCTAATGCAGCTGCAGTATGTTGCGTAGCAAATGTTAGACAAGTTAGATAGTGCCCAAGTATGGAATTATTGGAGTGATACTAGCTCCATGTTACGTGTTGGTCGTTAGAGTAGCAGAAAAGAACCCCACATAAAAGCTATAAAACAAAATCAAACGTAGCAAGTTTTTCACATTACACCGTTTATTGTCACGTGTTCGTGACGATGAAGGTAATGGCAGTCGGGCTGTTGATGGCTGTTAAACCCTTTATTGGGCGAACTTATGCCCGGAAAATGAAGAGCCGCAGAACAAGCCATATACGCTGTGCACTGATAGCGGCGATCACTCGGCGGCCGTCGGCAAACTGGTCAGCGCTATATAAGGCGCTTCGGCATTTTATGCAGAAAAAAACGTATAAATGAATATAGGGAAAATGCAGCAACAAGTGAGAAATTTCGCTAGCGCGCATAAAACATCTTAAGGCGCACCACATGCACGACTTAGTGGTGTGCCCGGTGCCGCTGAGAGTTCGTCATGCTGTCGAGGACAACCTCGCAGTCGAGTGCGACGAGATGCCGGAGTGCCCTGTACGGTCCTAAGTAACTGCTCTGGACACTGTCAAAAGTAATTGTCTCTTTTGTTCATCGTTGCGCACATTTTCGTTGTACAAAATTTGTTATTTCTTTTACTTTCCCTTCGCATATGATCTACTGTTTTATTACAATTGGAATACTTTCGACAATTAGAAAATTTATTAAACTCCCGCTTCTATTGGGCTTGTTCGCGAAAGTGACGCCGCATGTTTTGGGACATCTTTTGGGATGCTTATTTGCTTATGCTTATTTGCTTTTTAGATAGGCAGCATGTGCAACTCTGCCAAGTCTGAGCGTTCCGATACCCCGGTGCCACATACGGGATTAGCATGATATATCTATGCGTACATTACAGCATATTGTGCTTCTTTACTGTGAAGCTTTTTGCGAGCCTTTGAGATTCTTCGACACACTGCTTGGACAGCGTGGTGACCCTGGATGCATCAGCAGCTGCAAACGCGTACGCCGATCACCGTAACAGTATCCAGTCAACCTTGCCTGCCTTTCCGTCGAGAGATGGTCTTGGCTGGGCAGTCGACGCGCCTGCGCTGTGCCCAAGCATCTATGGTGCCATTCTACCTGACCAACAGTTCCTTGTCAAGCCCATCTTCGTGATGTCATCGGCAATAAATGTAAAAGGCTCCCGGCCGCAACGCAGCTTCAGTGGGAGAGGCAACAGCAGCGGCGCCGGTGGCACAGTGGCTCATGCGATGCTATACTTTTCCAAGTTGTATGCGGCTGTGATGACACACGCAACACAAGTGCATCGGACGCGGCTGTTCTGGCTGCGATACGCATTAAGACATTTACATATGTTTCAGGCTCCACAGGCAAACTGCAAGCGTGAAATGTTGCGTGTCTGTTTACGGGCTGTAGGCCTTCGCGGTCTCGACTTCAGCGTACGGGCAGAGCCGCGACCCGCGGCCTCATACCTACATATCTGTCAGGTTTGCCATGGCGAACCTGACAGATATGTCGGGAAGACGACAAATGAGGCTGTAAAGGGTGATATGGGATGGGCAGGTATTGAGGCGAGGGAAGGTCGAACAAAATAAGGTTCGAAGAGAGGCTAAGGAATATGAAGGAGAGTAGAGGGGCAGAGAAGGTGTTCCGTTATTTGTATTGTATAGGAAGAGCGTGGACACACAGTGGAGAAAAAGAACTAGGAGGCTCACTAGTAAACACACGGCTGGTAGTGTAAGCGATATGGCAACAAAGAGCGTTAAGCGAAAAGTCAGAGAGGCGGAGAGGATTTACTGGACGGCAGCTATGGAGAAAAAACCGGCTCTGAGTAACTACCTAAAGGGCAAAAATGAAATAAGGAGGGAGGTATTTTACGATAATTCAAGGGGAAGCGCATTACTGTTTGAAGCGAGATCGGGTTGCCTTAGGACGTGTAATTATAAAGCGAGATTCAGTAAAGAAGAAGAACAATGCACATGCTGCGGGGAAGATAAGGAAACTGCGGAGCATGTCCTGATTGAATCCTGATTGGGGGAGATATCCACCCAGGTGTACGTTTGGGCACGAGCCTACATGAAGCCTTGTGTTTTAGGGACAACAATGGAAAGCTGAACACACCCGCGATTGAAATAAGTAAGAGACGGTTAGAGTACTGGTCGCAGAAAATTAGAGAGAAAGGACAAGAATAAATATTGAAAAAAATAAGGACATTCTGCCGTAAAGGGCAATGAACTGGGCTGAGAATTTTTTTTTCTGTAGTAAAATAGATTTAATCGAAGCAGAGGCACTAGGCCAACATTAAAAAAAAAGGAAAAAGATTTTTTTTGTCGAGTCTGGTGGCACACTTGTCACCGCCCCGTTATAAAGGGGACACTGATAGCATCCATCCATTTTGCCATCCATCCATCCATCCATACTGGGCGGAGCCTACGCGCCGGGACATCGCTACAAGCGCCTCAGTACGTCGACGGCGCCTGAGCTGTCGGCGCTCTACGAAAACACCACGCGGAAACCCTGCTGGACATTTCTGTAAATAGTTTCGAAACGAGGGTAGCTTTTACAGTAAAAATAATAATCTTGGACAAAAAGTAAGCACATAACTGTTTGCAAGCTCTATCTGTTTGCAGAATATGTGCAGTGAGCGAACAGGACGCAGGCGGCGGCCCTCAGACAACTGCAGACGCACACGTACCCCAACCCCGCACAGTGTAACAGGCTCTACCCGAGTACATACCCGACAAATATATGCAAGATCTGCCACACTGAGGTCGCCACATTAAATCACATGCTCTGGGACTGTGACAAAAATCCGGAAGGTGCTAACTCCGGAACCCTTCCGCCGCGGTGGGCCGCTGCCTTGCGCAGCCCCAGCCTCGGCGACCAACTTTGGGCTGTCCAGCAGGCCCGCGAGGCGGCGGTGAGGCAAGGCCTCGACGTCCCCACGTGGGAGACCTAAAGCCCAGTCGGCGAAAGCTCTGCCGGACCATCAATAAAGTTGTTACCAACCAACCAAAGCGCACATTGCGCGCGGTCGCCGCGATGGCGAATCCCCAAAGAAACATCTTGCGTGAAAGACAGGCAATCTCTGATGCCGAACTATGCGACATACTCACACCTCAATCTGTCTGTATAAATAAATGAGGCATACCGAAAGAAAGCCTCAATTGAGCGATCGCGCTGCCGCCGCATATATGAGCATTTAAAAATCTGTACACGTGGACCGTTGTTGCGTGGACGTTATCAAAGCTTTTCGTAAATAATTTCTTAAAAACTTTAAGTGAATTGGTGCCTGTGGCCTAAGTCATTGGTTGTAGCTAAGACAAACATGAGCATTGCCCGAACCTTCTTTTTCAACATGATTTCTACCACTCACTTTCCATTCCAATGCTTGTCAGCATCTATAGCGTGAAAATGCGCATAGAACAAAGCTTAAGGCTTAGCGACTGCTGTTCTGAGGCAGTGTACTAGGCCAAGCATGTGGCATCGTGCAACTCGAAGGCGAACAAATATCACATAACAAGGTTCGCTGGACTAGTTCTCCAAACAACTGCAGTACACAAGGACCCGCATGAATTAGGAATGGCATTGAAAAAGAGAGAAGTCACTGCAGCAAGTAGCCACAAAGCGGAGTAAAAAGAAGCTGTATAGACCGCAATGCAAAGTTATGATGCGCCACATTCATTGGCCAGTTCTCCAGCAGTATTAGTGGCAATTAAAATTGTACCGATAGCACAAAAGGCGCGGCACCCTTCCGACAATACACATGGCTCCATAGAAAACAAATAGGGTTGGGCTGGGCCAGTTTGAATTTGGGTCTAAATGGAGGCGGGCAACATATCGTCTAGCTTGCCGCGTCATTAGCAAGCCAGCGTGCACGCGCGAGCCTCTGGGCGAGCGCTTTCTGATACTCACCGAACATCGCATCACCACACCGAAGCAGAAATCTTCCTCGCGGAAGTGCTGCAGAGGCACGCGCGTGCAGCCTATGGCTATTTGCACTTTCTAAGTTCAAATACCAAGCTTCACGCAGCTTCTTCCCCTGAAGACACGTGTGAAGGCTGACACTGGGCTCCGTTGCGCACGTCTCGCACTGCGGCACCGAGCACTGGCCTGCCGTATAAGACGCCTTCAAAGATGGCAACTGCATATTGCAGTGCTTTCGAGGGTTGTCAAGCGCACAGCCGAAACTGGAAAACCTCCCCATTTCACCAGAATTGCAGCGCTGGTGTAATTCTAAAATCTCGTTCTCGGCGCGCGCCGGTCTTCCCGAAGCAGACGACACAGCCGCTTATCCTGCGAAGCACGCCTCCAACGCTCAAGTTTGCGCAGCGCCGTCCGCCGCCCCAGCGGAGAGAGGGGAAAACTCCGGTAGCTGGGACGGGTCGCTCTTGCTTGGTTTTCCCATCGCGCGCGCGGAGAACGTGCTCCCCGGGGCTTTTATCTCGCATTTTTTCACGCTATGGGTGCCGTTCCTTCGTCGTATTCGAAAGCAGGCACGCAGTCCTGCTGCATTGTGAACTGTCACAAAAGTTTAAAAATGTCGAAGAGCCGAAAACTTCCTGTCATGTTCTACCGTTTCCAATGCAAGCAGTCCGAGGAGCAGAGGCGTCAAGAGTGGATTATGGCAGTTCGCCGCGATGCTTTCGCTGTCTTGTCACCCTGAAGCAGTTTTTGTCGTACACAGTATTACGAACTATTAACGGGGAGAAACACGATGATCGTGCTCATTTGAAAGGGAAGTGCGTTTGTGAACCGAAGTTACAACAAATAGACAGCCGCTGTACGTTTCGAGATTGCGCGCTGTCTTTTCGAGTCAACCATTTGTAATGTTACAGCAGCGGAGCATTTGGGCTTATTACACCACAGTTTAAATAACGTACCGTGAGTACTAAGTGTTTAATTCAGCTGATTGCGGTACATTTCCCGTCGCGGCTCCCTGTAAACAGAATTAAGCTGTATGTTTGCACTGAGCGTTTATATTGGCCTTGCATGCGACACGCCGTGATTGCTTAGAAGGCTGAAGTGTTGCGCTGCTAAAATCGTGGTCATGGGTTCGATTCACGCATACAGCAGCTGCATTTCGATGGGAGCGAAATGCACTAACACCGGCGTACTTAGATTTACGTACACGTTAAAGAAACCCAGGTGGCCGAAATTAATCCTACTTAATCCACCACGGCGTGCCTCGTATTAATGTCATGCGTTCGGCACGTAATAAAAAGCCTTGCATGCCGCTTTGGAAACCAGCTGAAAAAAGAACCAAGGTGGCAATTAAATTTTCGATGGCTTCGCGAATTCAGATGCGCTTATTATTGGGCACAAATCTCGGCATAATCATAAACATGCGCGATCCCAGTGGGTATTGTATAGTATCAGGGGCGTAGCCAGAATCTTTTTTTTTTTTTTTTTGGGGGGGGGGGGGTCCAGCCATACTTTATGTATGTTTGTGCGTGCGTTTGTATGTGTGCGTGTACATATACGCAAGCAAAATTGAAAATTTTCGGGGAGGGTTTGAACCCCCCCCCCCCCTTGGCTACGCCCCTGTATAGTATGATGCTGACCAAGCGAGCTGTCGAAACAACCAAAGCGACATTCGAATAAGCGAACACGGTGCGTGATCAGGCGTCGATAATTTTCGAAATGAAACACGCCTCTGCAAGAAACATGCATCGTCGAAGTGGGCATGAAATATTTATTTATTTTTTGTTTGCGTATATCATTATGCTGTCAAAGGGAGCTCTAAAAAAATCCAAGGCGACATTAAAGGGACCAACAACTGCCCAGAACATGAAATGAGATGACTGCACTGATGGAAAGATTGTCCGTCGCATTGACTCAAACCAACCCTGTTTATCTCGTGAGAGGCGGATTTATATTTTTATTTCTTCATTGAAAGTCGCGAAAAATGACCTTTGGCGCCTCTGGCGGCAAAATCATACACGGTCCGATGAAGCCGGTCACGTGACCATTGATTGGTGTATGCGTTCGATGACTTTTCTGTTAGTACTGAAATATTGTTCATTTCTTTATATTAAAATATATTACTCCAAAAAAATGTACATATAGCCCTGCGTTAGTTGTATGCAACAAAGTGGCGCTGCCTTCGCTTGGCGTAATGATCCCATGCCGCGAAAACCCATTCATGACACAGGCGCAGGCAACCTTGGCCGCAGGCGCGCACTACGCTGTACAAATACCGAGAAGGTGTATAAAGCCACATCATCTCATTGTAACAGCTTGCTATTTTCAAAAATGGCTGGAAAGCTCAAAATAAAGGTGGTTAAGCATAGCTACAGTAACTCCTGCGAAAGCAGAACAACGACAGCTTTCACAAGGGCTAGCGGCATTGCTATCAATTCTCAGCGTTGCTGGAGCAAGCCTTCATGCGTGTTTGGAGCCTTTCAGATCGAAAAATACTGCTTATAAAATAACTACGTGCTTTTAGGATAAACCACTGCAGCTACAAACGCTACGAAGGGTAAGCTTCCTGTCGCGCCGTAAAAAGCTGGGTCGAGAAAAATCAGTTGTCGGTCCCTTTAAACTTGCGATCCGACGTTGTTATCATTCGATGCAAACCTCGGCAAAAGTGAAACTCCCACGAAACTGAACACTGTGCATTGCGATGCAGCCAGTGACTCAACAGGGCAGATGTAAATTTATGCTCTTCACACTGAGCTCATAATAAATTTAAAGCCGCACGACAAACTTGGCATCCAAGCAACTGAGAAGTTATCAATAGAAAACGCACGCGAAAGCGTGCTGGATGGTTGCTGACAGCTCCGAGTATACACGACTGCCGCAACGAATGTGCGTTTTACCGGTAACATAATTACAGAACTCGCGCAGTCACCTCCCTACTCATGTCAAAGAAATGTGCCCGTTCAGCATCTGCACGCACGTAGCGCTGGCACAAACAGCATCGCCCTTGACGACCTGCTCGGTCCCGAAAAGGTGGTCGATCAACCGTCCTCCTCTGGTAAGATTCCCACCGTTAAAACGTTTTTTTCCATCTCTGGGATCTTTCTAAACCTTCAGAGCAAGCGACACGTGAAGCTGCACGTGCACGGCGAGCAGAGAACAGCGCGTGCAGGGTGCCTGAACGTGCGGAGACAGCGCAGTCAAAAGGCTGGTGTGGGGACAGGAGCGACCGGTTTTCGCAAGAAAGGCGGCGAAACGCGTGCGACGCAGCGCCCCCTGGCCGAGCTTGGGAGGCCTATGGCGGCAGCTTTTCCAGTGGTGGACCTCGCGCCAATTACAACTTTATGCACAGCATATGCATCCAAGTGGCATGTTGTCTGCTGGGTGCCAGGGCACGCGACATTGAAGGAAACGTGTTTGTTGATAAGATAGCCACATGTCCGAGTAAAAGCTGCTAATTTATCCATGCATGTTCCTCTAACGGACTTCAAGCCCTCTTTAAGGAAAAAGCTCAGGGCCTACTGGCGAAGGTCATCGGACCTAGAAATACGCAGTGAGTTGCACATGATTAAGCCATACCTCGGCAACTGGACACCCACATCAAATGCACGCCATAACGAAGTCACACTTTGCAGACTTAGAATGGGACACACACACCCTGCACACACGAGTACACACGAGTAGTTACCCGCCCAGTTGTGATAAATGTGGCCAGCCTAGTGATGCAGGACTATCGATGGTACTATCGATACTATCAATATTTCAGTCGCTATCGAACTATCTATGATAAAAAAAACTATCGATAGCGCTATCGATAATAAGTTTGATAGTACTACCCATAGTATACAATCAACTGTGCGAACCCATTGCAGCATAAACTTGGTTCCAAGTGTGTGGTAGCAGGAGGAGCAGGCTGAAGGGCAAGAATGTTGACATGCTTGCGTTCGTTCACCAGAATTCTGGGCCGACACATGACAATTAAGTTGAATTGTTTAGGTGCACAGGAGACGAGATCGTTGCATTTGACGGTACTATGCGGCATCAAACTTATATTGCATTTTGTGATTTCAAGATAAAAATATCAAGAACTAGGTTTGTTAATTGTAAGGTGCAAATGGTTACGTTTGAATATGAATTTATTGATTGACATATTCCAGCATTTTCACTGCTGGAAATGTCCGCCTCGGTGGTATAGCGGTTACGGTGCTCGGCTGCTGTCCCGAAGGTCGCGGGTTCGATCCTGGCTGCGACGGTCGCATTTCGATGGAGACGAAATAGTAGAGGCCCGTGTACTTAGATTTAGGTGCACGTTAAAGAACACCAGATGGTCGAAATTTCCGGAGCCCTTCACTACGGCGTCTCTCATAATCACATCGTGGTTTTGGGGCGTAAAACCCCAGATATTATTACTGCTGGAAATAATTTTTATTTCGTCATGACATTGCTCATAAATTAAGTAAACTGAGTATTGTTCATAATAGGCTATCGCAAATGCTTTTTTGGCAATATGACCGGCCAGAAACAGCATAATTATTCGCAGCACTATTGATAGTAATGTCGGTAGTATCACTACCGACGGAACTGTCGAATGCACTATCAATAATACTATAGATAGTCTGTCGATAGTAGTGCTGTCGATAGTCACTCTCGATAGTTTAAAAAAAAACTATCGATGCTGTAGCGAAGCGTTCAAACTCAGTAATGGGTCGTCCTCTCGAGCACCTTCTAGTGGGTCGCCCTCTTCGGTTCTTTTCCGAGAGAACGCAGCTCGCGCTGAGAGTCGGCCCCGCCTTGAATGTCGCTTTTGTGTATCGTCGCTGAGTGCCCGCTAATAAACGTCTTTATAATGCTATCGATAGTCGATTTTCCGATAGTTCTGCATCACTAGGCCAGCCACTCTAAGTACTTCACGTCTTTCTAGAATGACGGGAACTAAAAGCAACTAGGAAAAAGAATTTTCCAGTGCCCTACCGACAGCAAATCTCATTCTATCCAGTAATGTTTCTAGGTAAGGAACCGTTTTTTAAATACAAATGTCTTTTAGCATTTCTCAAAGAACTTGATAGTTTTCATGTCATACACAAAGGCGATCCGTAGAACTGCCTCTCAAGACAGACCGCTGCTGCGGTTGTTTCAGTGAATGAAATCACTCGCCTTAGGGCCCTTGGCCTCAGAGGCATTCGTGAGGCTGCAGTGCTACCCTTACAGTCTATTTTACGATCACGAGCACTGCTTATCTGTCCTCATCGCACATATTTCACGTCACTCTCATGATTTCAGCAATTATATGTATTACGCACCGTTAGTGCAAAAAATTTGAGGCCCTTATACAACCACTTAACATCGTCGTTGATCACATCCTTTACCGTGACATCGCTTTGGCCATCATTGGCCCGTGTGCCATAAAATGCCATACATCATCATCATCATCATCTTTCTACATCTCGCCTGGTTTTGCACTGCCTTCATGAGCGGATGTTGGCTTTCGACACGTTGCCTAGTTTTTCACTGCCTACGTGATCGGTTGAAAGGTGACCACGCAATAATTTTGTATGATGACGTCATCACGGGACGTTCTCCTAGTTGACGTCGTGATGGCATCAAAAATTTTGCCGTTGAGTGATACCATGATGAGGTCATCAAGCCGCAAGTTGTTATCACGTGACTTTTGCATTATTCGTGTCGACGACGACGGTCGCTTTTCCCATTTCATGAGGGATCTAAGTCTTCCACCCTAAAAGCTAGCTCTTCACTTCAACCACAACCATCAGCTTTTAGCAGCTTAATGAAACGAATCTCGCAGGCCACATAAAATGAAGCGCGTGGTTGAGGCCTGCTCCGCCAGCTGGCGCATCAATCCCAGTTTTTCACAATATTTCAGTCAACTCAATCAATTTTCGCGAATTATTCTGACGGTTATTTGGCCTTATCTTAGGCAAATTATGTTCCGATATCACGTGTATCCAATTGAACTCTTTACTTGACCAGAAGCATCGGCTTCAGCACAATTCCGCAACAGAAAAAAAAAAGAAAAAGAAAGACGGACCATAGAGCACGCACGCAGAGCAGGACACGTCTCCTCTGTCGTACATGTCAAAGTAATCGTTATCATCATAGGCGTGCGCAGGGGGGGGGGGGGCAAAGGGGGCGAGAAGGGGGGGCGCAAAGTCAGCCCTATACATTGAAGGGGGTCGATAGGGGGGGCGCAAAGGCAGCCGCATACATTGACATAATAGGGAGGGGGGGCGCTGCGACGAACCTTCGCCCCCCCTGAAGGGCAACCCTGCGCACGCTTATGGTTATCATCTTGAAGTCACCAGAAGGTACCGTTTGATAAGGCTAAAGAAAACGGCAATAGCCGGGTTGACATGTATATCACATACATATAAGCATAGCAGTTGAATTATTGATCACTCAATCTGCTTAGGCATTCTCATATATGATGTCATACGTGCTCACTCCCCCTCTGACCTCACAACAAGCGCGCTTGCCCCAAGGGCAAGACATACGATACATCTGCCGCGAAATAGCGGCGCGAACATATTACACACCAATGAGCAACACGACTGCATCATCCATACTTAATTGGACGGCCATACAAAACCCTGGACAAAATGCGGACGTTCCTCCCGTCCGGCAGACACTTTTTTCCAACCTGGGTTACACAACCCTGCCAGCAAGTCGCTCTTTCTCGGGCCTCAAAACTACTGGTTATCGACTCACATTACATGCGGCTGCCTTCCGGTTCCAATGGAAGTCCAATGACGTTCATCACGGCCCCGGTGATGTATAGCGTCAATTCGGGGTGCTTTATAGCTACCGATTATTACATTGTTGTAAGGCGAGCTTAGCGATTCGCGCTTTCGATCGATTCCATTGCATGTAGTAGTCTGTTTTAGCAGAGCATTGATAGCAGCACTAAGAGTTGAGCCTATCAGTTATTTCGCCCTCTGTGACTACATTCTGTTATATCTGATCTTGCGCAGCCGAAAACACACACACACAAATATATATATATATATAATATATATATATATATATATATATCTATATATATATATATATATATATATATATATATATATATATATATATATATATAGTCATGCAAGACAAGGCAGAATGGGCTTGCGACTGGATGGCAAAGCAAAGTGAGAATTAACAACTCATATCCCTCATATATGGAGCATTCGAGAGGTTATTTCTTCATGGTGTCACGTGAACAGTCTGCGGATGCCATGAATTGCGCAGAAAAGACGAAAAACGCCATATATTTCGCTCGTACTTTGTATATTGAGAGGTTGTTTAGGTGCCCTTTAAAGGGACTGTCTAACGCTCGGAAAATTTTTTCTGATTGTGGTGAAAATGAGAAGATCGTTCGTCACATCGGCGGCAACGAGCATGTTTTTGCCCCATAAAAAAGGAATTACATTTTTAATTTGATATTGAAAATCGGGAAAGAATGACCGCTAGCGTCACCCAACGGCGATGTGGTTCAATCCACTGGTAGGACAAGAAATCCTCGCAGGTAGACTCATTTTGCTTAAAAACAAACTTGCATAACTTGAAATTGTATTTTACGCACTTGAGGCACCTTTCGGTTGCGTCAGAGAGTAATTTTTTTTGCCTTTTTTTTTTCTCACGCATCCAAAAAGGCGCCCGGTGGCGCTGCTTGCGGCGCCGTCATCGATTTCTTCTGCTTCAACTCATGCGCTATGTCATGCGGCTCTCCGCGCTGGTCGTACTGTGCCGCTGTATTGTTGTTAGGGTGTCTCACATGTGCTGCGCTGTGAAGACACGCATTTATTGCCTCTTTTTGATGAATCGACTTGGCTTGGGTTGTGGCAGCAGTGCTAAAATAAACGCATACATTGCGATTACAGCAAAACAAGTGTTCTGTAATCGTATAATAAGGCTTCATTTAACCGCTAGCGCGCTGAAAACGACTGTAACATTCATTACAATAGTGTTCAGCGAACATAAAGTAATCCTACAGAAATCACATGTGCTTTCGGTTTTAATTTTTACCGGCACTACAATCGTCGTCACGTCCACCAACCAGTGTTGTGAGCATGTTTCACGCCAATGGAAGAAGATCGAAGGCAGATTGAAAAATTCTGTTTTAAAATTTTCTACTCACTTTCCAGAGAAACCGCTGCAAAGTTGGACACTTCAGACGGTACGCTTTCTATTGCGGTACAAAACAGAAAAGCGATGAAGGACGGTAGACAGTCCCTTTTTAAGTGTTACCCTTCACTTACTCAATCTGCCCTTCAATCAAAATAGCTTCGGCAGCTTCCAGTTCCATCAACGTTGCTACGGCAGCGTTGCATAATCACAGGAGGCAGTGAATGCATACATCCTGCAACCAGCATGCATGGGAAATGCAAGCGGTGAACTTCTGCGCCACTTGGAATAGTGAAAAAGTTTTTTTATGGTCTATTGGTTGATAATTAGAAGTACGTGAAGCGCATTTACAAAGAAGATAACGGTAAGCACAAGCACCACCTTTCACTGTCACTTTCGTTTGTTGTCACTGTCTGTCACTCTTGTTTGCTTGCGCTTGTATGCTGCAAATGAAGCAGAGTACACCGCTGTACGTTAGCGCTACTATCCGTGG